>NC_090847.1:2787500-3062500 GCF_024217435.2 Syngnathus scovelli | reverse complement strand
TATCTTTTCTTCGTCTTCCTTATCTTTCAATTTCCCTCACATCTGGGAAAATGAGAATGTAATTTTGCTTTTTAATTTTTAATTTTAAGTCTTGCAAAATTGCTATATCCTCACTGCACCGAGATAAACTGTTAAATATATCTTTGAAAATAAACAAACAAAAACATTCTATGCTCTTCAAAATGGGACCCAAATGTCAGATTACAAATCAAACCTTCTCCTTCACTCTCACATTTTTTGATAGAACAGTCTACTTGGCTAGACACTGTCATATCATACTAAATAGTGGCCTGCAAATTAAATATAATGTTGTTGCTGTGGTCCCTCAAAACATGTGACTAGAATTTGGACAATTACTAACCCCCATCAATTGATAAATTATCTCCTCACTAAAGTCCTACTGTTAACCTATCTGCATCAAGAAGACATTTGCAATGCAGGGGATAAGAGAATAATCATCATCATCGGTTTAAAGTCCGTTTTCCAGGCGCCGCTGGGTTGGACTGGGTTCTTGATATGGCTTTCTTCCACCGGGAACGGTCCATGGCCATCTCGTGGTTGATGCCGAGTGCCTTCATGTCGGCTGACACGGTCGTCTGCCAGGTCTTTTTAGGTCGGCCACTGGGTCTTGTTCCCTCTACGTTATACGACATAACTTTCTTCACCCAGTCGTTCTCGTCCTTCCTCACTACATGTCCGTACCATCGCAGTCTGCCTCTCCTCACCACATCCACTATGGCCTCCACTCCCATCTTCTTTCTCAGCTCTGCACTGGGTTTTTTCTCCCTCATTGACACACCACACATCCATCTGATCATCCTCATTTCTGCTCTGTTTAGTTTTTCTTCGTGTTCTGTTTTCAGGGCCCATGCCTCACTTCCGTACGTCATACTACTTCTGACACAGGCGGAGTACACTTGGCCTCTCATCTTCAGGGATGGGGCCTTAGATGTTAAGAAGGGCATGAGTTCCCTGAATTTCTTCCACCCGCTTCTCACCCTTGCAGTCACTGCTAGGTCCACCCCACCATCAGCGTTAAGCATGTCTCCAAGGTAGCAGAAGCTGTCCACCACCTCGTACATCTCCCCATCTACTATGAGCCCCTCTTGCTCAGCTGGGTCTGCTTGGGCGACTTCTCCCCTGCACCGCTTGCATTTGAAGGTCTCACTTGCAGCTAGTAGGCTGCCTTTTACTCCGCTGCATCTCCGGTGTACCCATCTCTGACAACCCTTGCACCGGATAGAGTTAGCTTGCACCCCCTTCCCGCAAACTCCACATGGCCATGCTCCTGACTGTGGTACCACTCCCAGGCCAGCACCACCGACCATGACCTTTGATTTTGCCGCATTCACCTTCATTCCTTTCACTTCCAGGCAGGTCTTCCATGCTGCTAGCTTCCTAGCTAGGTCTTCTCGACTGTGAGCCATCAATACCAGGTCATCCGCGTAGAGCAGCTCCCATGGTAGTCCACCCCTCACTTCCCTCGATACCACATCCGTCACGATAGCAAACAATAATGGGCTGAGCACCGATCCCTGGTGCACCCCTACCCTTACTTCAAACCCATTACTGTCGCCAACTCCTGTTCTAACAGCTGTGCATGCTCTGCAGTAGAGAGTCATCACAGCCTTAACCAGTCCCTCTTCCACGCCCGACTTCCTTAGGGCCCATCTCACCACCTCCCTTGGCACCCTGTCGAATGCTTTTTCCAGATCAACAAAAGCGAAGTACAACCTCTTCCTCTTCTCCTGGTGTTTCTCCTGCATCTGTCGGATGACAAAAATTGCGTCTGTTGTACCTTTACCAGGCATGAAGCCATACTGCATCTTGTCCACCTCTACCCGTGACCTCACCCTCCTTTCCAACACCCTCTCTAACAACTTCATTCCATGCTCCAGCAGCTTTATGGCCCTGTATGACCCGCATGCAAGTGGGAATAATAATAACACCATTGATTTCTAACCATTAACCTAATTTTATCCAGTTCTACAATGTATGTTTTCTCTTACTCTCACATTTTTATGAGTGTTGGGCACTCTCCTCGTTGGACGAATTTCTGCCCACAACCCTCATATTATTCTATAATTTCTAATTTTTACATTTAACAATGCAAATCTGGTAAACCATTGTCTAGCACACCGTTTTCGTGCACCAATTTAACGCAATTCCAACCTTTATAACGAACTGATACACAAAGACAACCATACACAGAAACGAACACACGGGCCCACAACATAGACATGACAATCTTCCCAGCTGATAACAAGGGTGGGGGGAGCAACTGAAGTGCGGAGAGCCTCGCCACCGCCACGTCGCATAATGCAACCACCTCTGTCCAAAATATGCATTTGTCAAGATATTTTATATTTTCGGTGCCGACCCCTTGCATTTTAATTCATGTCGGGGTAGCGGCTTTTGTTTGCTATTTGATTTTCCCATGGTTTATTTCTCTAAATTTCGGAGTTGGCAATTCGAATGGCACCTATAGTGTCCTAAAGCCAATTTAATTCACAGGACAGTGGTAAAATAGTCAGTGGTAAGTCTCCTTTCCTCTGCTTCCACACAAAGCCACTCTTTACAATCCTGTGTGTTTTATATAAAGGAGAGCTCAAATGAGATCACCCTCAGTCAAACCATACACACACACACTCAATGCGCACTCTTATCGTCCCACAGGCAAGCAGGGGAGTCCGCCCTCCCGTGGATTTTAACAAACTCTTTAACCTTCCTATTGTGTAAGAAAAACATATTTTTGCCTTTTTCTCAAAGTAGATATAAAACCTATCTTTTCATGGATAAAGAAGCCAAACCAGCTAAACAAGAGTTAAGAAAAAACACCACAGATGGCAGCAGAAAGCTAACACATTAGGAAGGTTAATTAGGAGGCCCCACGACACCTCAGCGGAATTTAACTGCTCCAAATTACCTGTACTTCTTTAGAAAACAGAGGAGTCCGCCCTCCCATGGAATTTAACTGACGTTTACGTCAGGGGACTCCACCATCCCATGCAGAATTTAACTGTTTCTAATTGCACTTGATAGGGTCTAGAATTGTCAAGGTTTTAAGTGACCTCTTGTCACTGCACTTTCATCACTTCTAACAGAATCAAGATTTGTACTCACAGTCTGCTGGGCCTTCTCCTCGGATGATCTCGTCAACCACTCCGGCGTCCAGCTGACTGATGGAGTCAGCCCCGTGAAAAGGGTTTCTCTATATGCCTTGGCCAAGGACTTGTCCTGGGTCGAAAAGTCAGCTGGAATCCCGAAATAGGTCTATTGAGACCCCGGAACGAGCCCCCAAAAATCTGTTAGGTTCAAAATCAGCAAAAGGATCAGCAGACAAAACCAGTGAGGCAGAATGTTGAGTCTTTTCTCGCGAGGAGTGCATTCAGACTTACAGCAATCCGACTACACTAAAAATCTGTTTACACTCCTCACTCTTTTTATTTGGAATGCCCTACCCACAATGTGAGACTAGCCCCTGATAGGTGGGGGGGAAGCGTGGGCTTTGTCTCATGAGAGAAGAAACGAGATTCTATGTGAAACTAGAAGTTGCAGACAGGATGCCACGAGAAACGAAAAGAGTGCAAGGACAAAATGCTATGTGAAACAAGAAGTCACAGACAAGACACCATGAGAAAAGAGTGCAAAGACAAAATGCCATATGCAGACATCAACAAAACAGATTGAGCTATCAACAACTTTCTTGGATTCCCAGAGGTGTAGAAGGTCAGGAAGCTCCAGACAGCATCGTTTGACTTGTTGTGGACTGGTGGACGTCTGCAAGGCGAAACAGCAAGTATTCTGCGCAATAACTTTATTAATAAGTACTCATTAGGGAACGCATGATAACATATATATACAATTTATCTAACAACTGTATAATTCATCTGATCCCGGCCTACAGGCAGAAATTAAAAACCTCTGTTAGAGATTTGCTCACTCCAACTTATTTTGCAAGAACCACACGGGAGACAAGTAAGTCCTTTTAGACACCTGCAGGTGGAGAGTCCATTTGTCACTGTGTGTGCAGCGATGATCGAATGGAGGTCTGAAAGTATCCCTCCTGTAAGGGCATATTTATTAGGAGAAGCAGAGTGGGGGTGAGAGTGGACAGGTTTGGTGAACCCCCAGCCTCTGGTCAAATCAGAGCAGGGGGTGTTTTACGATGTTGTGGGAAACAGAACAACTTTGATTGCTTCCTCTGCAGCTGGTCAATCAAGCAGAGGAAGCAACCACTTCATTTTACTGCGTTGTGAGAGCAAGACAAGATTAGTTAATCATTATAGTCTACATTCCAATATAATCCTACGATAAAGATAACCTGGAAAACCCTAACATCTCCCTCCTGTTTTATCATATGATTATGTCACCCCAAACAACAAAGACAAGTGAGAAAAAACATATATATATGTATAATGAAGAAAGAAGAATAGTAAAAATAAAAAACAACAAACAATGATAGCAACACTTTCCAGTGAAGATGTGGCATTACCTTAATACCCCAGATCAAACTTAGTGTGTAAGCGAAAAACCTGCTGGCCAGATGTTATTAGCAGGAAAACTCTTACACGGCCCCTTTGCCTTAGGCAACCAGAATGCTATCAATAAAAGATAAAAAGAAAAACACAGAAACAGTACATCATTGTATCCATCACTTGCGAAGCATTTTCGATGGTCAAATCAACAAGTTTCAATAGCAACTGCCACCAAGCACCAGAGAATACCCATGAAAAGAAATCCCATTGATATGCGATTTTGTCTTTTGACATGGCCTGCTGTAAATTCCTCAGTGAGTTTATGGCATCCTTGATGTGCATGTCGTTATCTCCTGTAGCTTGCAGCGGCTGAGGTGAATCCAGTTGGGCTTTCAGCGATTTTCACTACGGTTGGTGTAGACAGCAAGGCTTGGAATGGTCCCTCCAACCATGGCTGGCCCAGTTTGTTCCTTTTGATGACTTTGATGTAGAACCAGTCTCGTGGCCTGATAAGGTTGTCGACCTGTGAGGAGGAAAGATCAGGCGGCAGTAAATTTGCATTTGACACCTTTGTGTCATCTCGATGATCAGTCTAAGTGTTCTGATCATGTAATCTGCTAAAGACTGTTCTTCATCTGCCTTTTGTAACTCTTGTAGTCAATTGTAGTGCCCATTTAACTGGCAAATAGGAGTGTTTGCGGGAAGAGTTTGAACACTTCCTAATGATTCCCTTTAACCAAAGACTATTTATGACAGGGGCGTTCCCATTTATTGCCTCCTGGTGTAAAAGAGATTGTCTTACCCATGCCTTCTTTCTCCTCACACGCTCGCACCCACACAGGGTGTGCGCACACACACACACACACACACACACCCACACATCTGCACGCACACATACACAAAACGGCATACAAAGTTAAGACGAACAACAACAGACTGTCACAATTTTACAGAGATTACGCACAAACACAGAACACACAGACAAAGGGATTCTAATCCATCTCTCATGTAGCTTCTTTTGATAGAATCTCCTATTGGTAACTGTATAGCAGACGTTTTAGCATATAATCCCATACTCTGCTCTTTCACTTCTACTTTTTCATGTCGGTGCAGTCGTAGGTGGCCCCTATTGCAGTCATTGTCTTGTTAACTGTCGCCTTGTGACTCCTATGCATGATTGTGTGAATGTCAAAAATTGAACGTACCTAACTTTCTGACCATCCAACCTCTACTGTGGAACAAAAAACCTTACTATTGTATTGAGTAGGTACATTGAGCAACCTAGCTTCCTCCTGACTGCCAAATGTCCTGTTCTAAAATTTATATTATTCAACCTCTACGTCTTAAGCTTGATGAGCCAAAATATAAGATCTTGCTCTTGTTTCCTACTGTTTTAGCCTATTTGTTTTATCCAAATCCGTTCAATCACTGATTATAATGCTTTTCTCTGTAGCCCTACGTATTTTTCAATTTTTTATTTATTTATTTATCAAATCTCCTCAGTTCTGTCAAACTCAGTGCACAATGAACCTCCCTTCCACTTTGAACCAAGCTTCACCAAATTTGGGAACGCCGTAGCAAGGAGTGCGATTTGGTTGTCGGACACTCCAAGTTCATATCTTTTTGCCGCACTTCACCCTCTCAAGTTGGTGTTCTTTTGTTGTTGCTTCAGAGCGACCCCATCCATTACGCTTGAATGAGTCCATTGTTCAAATGAGTCAATTTTCATCATTGTGAGTTCCTCCGCTTTTCACTGTCTTTTCCGTCCCCGAGGATGTTGTATTTCCTCCGGAGTGTACTTGTCCTCCTCCAAGCACAACAGCAGTCTTTTCTTGTCCTTCGCCAAAGGTCAAAGGTGCTTCAGAGCCAGGCACCATTTTGTGGTTGTTCACGGCTGCAGGCGAAGTCTCGGATTGGGTTTCAGGGACCCTGACACTGAGAATGACAGGCTGGGACATCAAACTTGTAAGACTATCTCCAAATGTAGCTGCTTCCATCAATTTGCTGGTAACGTTTGTTTACCAAACTTCAAATTCTTCTAATAACAGCGGTCTCGTTTTTATATCGTAAATCCTGCAACTCATCCTATTTTTGAGCTACATTTTATCTATAGTTCCAATTTAATCGGACAGTATGTTGTCTTCAGTATCATTATTGAAAATCAACTCATCGAGGTCTGCGTTCCACATCAAGCCCTGATCTGTATGTCTTGACCTCTCACATGTTATTGTCATGCTTGCTCAAAAATGTGACTCAGAGTATGGTGTGTCATGTAACATGGGGGTAGAGATGGCGCAAATGGTAGAATATGGATTGTTCACAGGAATAAATTGGCAGAGCTGAAATTCCAAATTTGTCCAAAAGATGGCGCCAGACCAAAACGTGAGACCAAAAGAGGAGCCAATAAGCTAAACATGGTAAAATAGAAATAAAAGAGTAGCACGGTGTCAGAGTGTGAGTCACGCATGGAAGCACAAATGTGATTTTTATTTTTTTATTTCTTTGCTTGGCTAAAAATGTATTGTGTAACCGCTTTAAGCAATATTATTTGTCAATTCGATCAAGAGACCCGACACGATGAGAATAGGGGCGTGACATAAATTGTTTGGAGAAGCACAAATGTGATTTTTATTTTTTTATTTGTTTGCTTGGCTAAAAATGTATTCTGTAACCGCTTTAAGCAATATTATTTGTCAATTCGATCAAAAGACCCGTCACTATGAGAATAGTGGCGTGACATAAATTGTTTGGGGAAGCACAAATGTGATTTTTATTTTTTGATTCCTTTGCTTGGCTAAAAATGTATTCTGTAACTGCTTTAAGCAATATTATTTGTCAATTCGATCAAGAAACCCGTCACTATGAGAATAGTGGCGTGACATAAATTGTTTAGAAAAGTAGGTCAAGGGTTTGGATTTTTATTTCAGAGTTAATTGAAGCGTAACTTTAAAAAGTTATTTTCATGTAACAGAAAGAGAAGAAAAGGGGAAGTGAAAGGTTTTACCACTAGCTGTGCATTTGGTGGAAAGTACTGCGTGGTCAGGGCGGAAACAGCTGCTGAAGGCCACAGATAACCAAGCGTGGGGAAACTGGCCAGTTCCCTCTATGGGCGTGGGAAAACTGTCCAGTTCCCTCTATAGGCGTGAGAAAGCTGGCCAGTCCCTTCTATAGGCGTGGGAAAACTGGGCAGTCTTACCCTATAGGGAAAGTACAGGAGAAAAGAAAGGGGAGGGGGGGGGCGGAGAGGTCTATAAAAGGTCCTGCAGGAGCAGCTTCAGGGCTTTTTCCCCCAAAAGAGCGCTCATACGTGAAGAGGCCCGGAGGAGTTTCAAGATTTTTTTTTCCAAAAGTCCCAAAGATCTTTGTGTGAGACGCAGGATCGCTGGACTGAAATTAACTTGGATTTACTCCCAAAAATTGGACTGGACAACTTTATAGGAGAATTAGGTGAGGATGACCGGTTTTATGTATTTTAGCGAGAGGGGGGAATAGTCATCGGGCCGCCGGCTTCCTCGTGGCCAGCCTGTTTCTCTAATTTGGATTTTAGAAGCAAGATCGAACTGATCACTCGACTTCGCTTCCACCAAAAATAGCACGCAGCTGGTATTTACCTCTTCCCTTTTTTATGAGCTGTGTTTTGCAATCGAATTGTTCTGGGATTGAATGATTTTATTAACACGGGTATCAGTGAGTGAAATTGTTCAGTTTCTGGAGTAATTGAGATTTGTAATTCTATTCCATGTTTCTACAATAAATGTGTTTTGTATATTACTTACTTCGTTGTGCGCGGATTTGTACTGAATATGCAACCGAAGGCTCAGGCCCGCTTCCCCTTTTTGACGGGCCGCGTAAAAAGGAACTCCGAACAAGTTAGAGACTTAAATAACTTCCGTAGTTATCTGAGCCACGAGTGAATTTCGATCCGTTCGAAAGTTGTTTCGTCTGAATAAATTAAAGGAAGTGTTTAAATCAGATTATTGGTTTTGGGTAGAACGGAAAGTTATTTAATTATTTGAAAGGCTCAGGCCCGCTTCCCCTTTTTGACGGGCCGCGGAAAAAGTAACTCAGAGGAAGTTGGAGAATTAAATAACTTTCGTAAATATTTAAGGGAGGAGTGGATTTCGTTAAAAGTGAATTGTTGGAAATTTACTTCTTCTAAATAAAATAACGACGACGGTTAAAATAAATCATTGGAGTTGGAGGAGGATAAAAGTATTTCGATTGTCCGTCGGGCGCGGCCCAGTTCCTAAAGTTGTCGGGCCGCGTCAAAAGTTAAACGGGACACGATCAAAAAATAGACTTGCCTTCCAAATTAATTATTGGGCAAATCTAAACAGAGCACGACATTTTTATCCGGTTTAGGATAGTTGTTATTCTTTTTAAAGCAATTAAGAGGGGTGAAGAACTCCGACGGTTAAGTGCTAGATCTGCGTATACGAAGTTAGAATTAATCATATAAAGTGCATTAATTTTCTTCTTAAATGCTATTATTGTCACACTTTTATTAATTTGATTCTCTTTCGAATAAAAAAGGTGGGCTCGCTGCATGAGCGACCAAGTGGAACGGACCCATATCAACATTTACTTCGGCAAAACTAGTGCTTGGGTGCGCTATACAAACGAATCCCTGAGGTCTTAACAAAGACATCTAAAAAATATCCGTAACGAATAAGAACTTCAAACATTAGCGGGGAGCCATCAATATGATGCGGTCACTTCGAAGTCCTGCCTCGAATTGAGTTACTCGGCACGAGCTTCGGGTGACTTGAGAGGGATTGGCGTCGTACAGAAATTAGATTGATTCCGGTGGAGTTAATTTAACTCGGGTGGTTAGATTACGGACGAATCTCCGAACCCGGCTAAAACAAACCCGTTACCGGGAAGCCGGGGGCACCTTAATCCAAGAGGTGCGTTTGACATTTTGGCGCCCAACGTGGGGCGGGGGGTTGTGATTAAAAGTTTAGAAAAAAAAATAAAAATGAGACAATAGAAGAACATTTGTTTTTTTTTTTTTTTTGCTCACAGCTCCAAAACGAACCTGTGTGGAGTTTTTCAGTTTTTTCTTCCCAGAAACTGTCTTAATTCCGCTCACTGATACAAATAAATGTCAGAACGGCCTTGAGTGACATAAGTACAGTCTCTTTAAGGAATAGAGTTTCCTAGAAAAGAACCTTGATAGCACGGGAGGATTAGAACTGTATTGTGTCATGGTAAACGGTGACCGTCACCCCTCAGCACATTACTTTAAGCATGAGTAAGGAGGAGATCCTTCACAGCTTGTACTTGTATGGGGTGCTGAAAGTAATGTTTGTAGTATACGCAGAGTATGCGGCAGAACTTGCAAGACAAAGAGGGGCCGGTACATGGGCACGGATATTGGGTATAAATACAGAAGATGAACCAGTCGATGAGGAGCCTGCAAGTGTTTTATATTTCATGCCAAAACCAAGGCCAAAGAGAAGGCAACCAATTAGGAGACCGACTGAAGAGAGGCCTTTTTATTTTGAAAGATAAAAAGAGAAGACTTGTCTCCCCTCTTCCTTTTCCCTTTTCTTGCTCAATTTAACTTTATAATAAACCTTCATTTCTCCCTTGCAAGATTTTGTTGTTCCTGGACACATTGTGTGGATTACAAATTTATTTATTTTTTTTTTGTTCCCGGACACCTGTGTGGTTTACAATTTTTTTTGTTCCCGGACACCTGTGTGGATTACAAATTTTTTGTTCCCGGACACTTGTGTGGATTACAGATTTTTTTGTTCCTGGACACCTGTGTGGATTACAAATTTTTTTTGTTCCCAGACACCTGTGTGGATTACAAATTTTTTTGTTCCCGGACACCTGTGTGGATTACAATTTTTTTGTTCCCGGACACTTGTGTTGATTACAAATTTTTTGTTCCCGGACACTTGTGTGGATTACAAATTTTTTTGTTCCCGGACGCATCAGAGGATTACAGATTTTTGTCTGCTGAACTCACAAAAGGATTTTTCTTCTTTCCGCCCTTTTCTCTTTTTTTTTTTTTTTCTCCTGCTGTTGAAGACTACAATTGAAGCTCACCAGGAGTAGTAAACGGCCAAGACGATTCTTCTAAGGCTTGTATGGTTCATGATTCTTAACTGTTGGCGACCCTCTGTGACTTACAGGTTCCCAAGAATTGTAGGGCTGAGTGGTTTAGGACTGATGATTAGTCGTCATTTCCTGTTCGCTACAATAACGTTTGAATTACAATTTGCTCTTGAGTGTACCCTTGTTAGAATTTCCTGTCAGTAGAAAACCTGGTGGGGAAAAAAGAAAAAGAAAAAGAAGTGCATCCCGCCGTTGAGAGCATCAATAAGCGAGGCAAAAGTTCTCATATTGGTGTTCTGAGTAGAGGCGACGCAAAGGGCGCCGCTGAGTAACTAAGAGCTGAATCGACCCTGTTCCGAGTGCACACGGAAAGGCTTCGAAAGGAGACAGCTCGACCCTACAACTAGAGAAACTGCTATTCATTGAAAAGATGGCTAGCGGTGGAAGGAGATCGGATCCCGAACCTGGAAATCCTATGAAAGGAACCGGAAAGGAGGGGTCTAATCCAGACTCTCCAAGACGACATGAAGAACCAGCATGTGTAATATTGTATGGAGGAGGCTTAGAGAAGTGGCCTCAGAAATGGACTGAGTACATAGTGGGATCAAACCCGTCGATAGAGGCGGGATGCCTCTCGACGCGGATGAAAGCAGCCATCGAAAGGGATGGAAGATTTTTTGCCGAGCAACCAGGAGAAGATGGACTATTAATAATAGTGTCAGCCCACCCTGAAAGGGGCTACACTCGAAGAGAAGCACCTGACTGGTGTGAATGGGGGGCAAAAATGGTGGAGGAATGTAATATGAGAAAATTAATAAGCACAAGTACAGATTTGGATTCAATAGTGAAAATGCTGACCAACGAAGCTGGCATCGAGAGCGAGCTTGCAACCCCATTACCTGGAGAAGTGAAGGCAGTGCCTCGCTATTACGAGTGCCTGCAGCACCTGGCAAAGATGAGAAGTATTTTGGAGAAAAAGACTGATCAACCGGTATTCTCCAGTGAAGAAGAAGAGGAAGTGCCTAACGGAGAAGAAGGACTGGGCACTAGCAAGGACACAGAGGAGGTGTGGGAGGCCAAGGACACCAGGCGCGGAGGCGCCCTTGCACCGAAGCTTAATCTCCTCTTTAGAAAAGACCCCCTACCGTCTTTGCCGGAAGAATCAACCAAGAAAGTGATTGTGGGTAATGGAGTATTGATGTGCCAGTTTGTCGGAGATATTTGGTCACTGACAGGAGACGCCCTCATTGTTTTCACCAACGACAAATTCCGTGCATGGAACCAGACCTTTGATTCACGACTGAGATTGATGGCCGGTGAAAAATATATTGAGGACCTACAGGATGCAAGACGACAAATGGAGCATGACCCGGAGGATCTTACTTTCATCTTCACAAGTGGGGGAAGATCAAAATACCACATGATAATACATGCCGTCGTGCAAAAGTGGAGGGCAGACCTGGACCAGCAGGACTATCTGAAGATGATGACAAGAATTCTGGAGAAAGCGGTGGATGCTGCCATCGAAAGAGGAGCCAGAAGAATAGTTACGGAAGTGAATGGCGTCAGATCTGGACGGATGTCATGGAAAATTGCAGAAACAGCAATTGCAGGGGCTTATAAGCTGCAGATAGCCACCCCGATCACAGCAGTGGAAGGGCTGGAGTTTGTGTTGGCAATATCAGCCTCTCAAAGAAGAGAGAGGGAATTAGTAGCTCTGGAAGCCACATATGACCAAGCACTACTGGTGGCTCGGAAAGAGCAGAAAATGGAACAGCAAACACAACAGAAGGTGACAGTCCTGCCCCATCCATCGGTCAAAGCAATTCGAACAGAAGAGGAAAAAGTGGCAGCCTCAAGTTCTACGCCAGTATTGCAAGTGAGGACCGTACGGTCAAGGACACCATCCCCAACAACAGGGGATGAGGACGAGACCGTGGCCAACGAAATCAACCCAGAGATAACCAAACCAGGGGGGCCGGATCCGGCACCAACCGAGGTCCCGGCTCCAGGGAAACCACCTCAGGAAAGAGGGAGAAGAATTGAAAGGGAGAGGAGAGTGGTTTTAAAATCAAACCGAGAAGTGGCTGGTACCTCTTACCGAGCACGCCTGACGTCTACTCCCAAAATTAGACCCTCCACAGTTCAGGGCCCACGTCAACAAATAGAATCAAGGAACACCGAAGTTGGGGCCACTGAACATGCTCATACATCCAACGAGGAAGAGGGTGATAATGATGAAGAGGGAGAAGACAGGGAGGCGGCCACCTCAAGTGATGACGTGGTCTCCGTAGAGGAAAATCAGGCTTCGGTGATGTCGGCAGTGGTCCCTCCTGATCTTAATGACCCCCCACCGAGAGTTGTGCTAGGAGCAACCCGGAAAGGAGCCAAGAAGCAACAGCCAGTGATAAGCATCTTCCGGGCTTCGGAAAGGCTGGCAAGGGAAGTTCAATTAGGATGGGTGGAAACCAAGGATGGAAGGAAAACTTACATCCCAGAAGTCAGACAGAAAGAATACCCTTTCCCGCCAGCCTGGTGGGAAAAAATAGAAAGAAATATAGATATCCCGATGAAACTAACTTACAGGGAGGCAATGAATGTGTTAAACACACCAGCCTACCACACCCTAGTAAGTTACACAGATTTGACAAAAGATTTTAGGGAAGGCTTTGTGACCGTAATGTATGACGTATTGTTGCGGAGGATGAAGCAGGGTGTGTATGATGCCGCTCAAGCAGAACTGAGAGCGTGTGAAGATTTGGACACACACACTGTTAATCCCGCAATGTCCACACAAACCAACATAATTGGAAACTTCACCCAACAAGCTCAGCCGAGCACCACGCAACTGGGAGCGACTTATCTGGAAAATACAGGGATGCCCGGAAATGACCTGGAAAGAGAGACACGAGCCTTTAAAACTCTAAAAGGAATGGTACGCGTAAAGTACCAAAAGGAAAGCGTCAAAGAATATTTATTGGCAACCTGGCCAGTAATCAAAGATAGTCCGGGCGGAGAGTTGTCAAAGAAGTTGTGGCTGCAATATATTACAGCCGAGCCCATTGGAAGGGATGAGACAGCCCAGGAAGCCTACCAGAGGTGGGTGGATGATGAAGAAGATGACGAAGATGCACATATAACCAGAGCTAAAGAAGCATTAAAGCAGGGTCTCACCTTGCTGAATGTGTGGCATAAGTTGAAGCAAGTGATAAGCCCGAACAGATACGTGCGAGTATTGAGAGCAGTTACCGAGGACAAGGACACCACTTTTGTGAAGCTGGGTGCGGAGGCAACTCTGGCACGAATCGAAGAATCCATAAAGAAATGGGACAGAGTAACAAAACACTACATGGAGAGACAAAAGCCGAATCCATCGGGCAGCACTCGCACTCGCACAGAAGATACACAAGCAGGTCGGAAACCACCACCACGACCAACTTATGAGAAGGGGCAAAAATCTAATGAAAATCAGAGACAAAACACCCAAGATAATCCCAAACCACTTTATGGTAAAGTGAATTCAACTGGTTATGTGGCAAAAGATGTGTATGACAAAATGTCACCAGAAGAAAGAAAGGCCCTGGCAGAGGCTCGCAAGGCTGCCGCCCCTGCTGGGCCCAGAAAAAAAGTGAAAATGAGGCGCGGGTCACCCTGTCGGGCGTGTACAGAGAGGGAGACAATCTCTACACTGATATTGATGGAGCTCCATATTTGGTAGATACCGGAGCCGAGGTGTCGATGACCCGCAAAGCCTTGAAAGTGATAGGACACCTAACTGTTATGATGGCAGATGGATCAGTAACCAGCATGCCGATTGGAGTCTGGAAAAGAATTGTTTGGGTGAAAGGGCCCCACAATTTACTGACATTGAGAGACGCCGAAGATCTGACAAAACCAGCACATCAGCGTCAGCCAGTAAAAGCAAGATTGGGAAACATCAAAGCAAAAACAGTCCGAGTGGGTCCAAGTAAAACCATGCCACTGAATGAATGGTACAAACCTGTGGATGTAGATTCCGTCCGGATCCAATTGGTCCAAAACAGCGACCTGTCTCCAGATGGGAAGCAGAAACTGACCGCTATATTGGAGAAGGCAGCTGTGGCGCATTTCAAGAACGACTGTGGTGACCTTGGATCAAAATACATCCACACAATTGAAGGGGGAGTGCATCCACCGGTGAGACAATATCCCTTGAATCCCGAGGCAGTGGCTGAAATGGAAACAATCGTGAAGGAACTTCTACAGCTTGGCATCATTCGGGAAGAATCAAATCCAGTGACCAACAGCCCAATTCAGGCAGTGAAAAAACCAGAGGCGTCTGGGGGAGGATGGAGGCCAGTTATAAACTTTAAAGCTCTTAACCGCCGGACGGTGGCTAATCGAGCGAGCCTCATAAATCCCCAGGCATCCCTAAAGACTCTAAGAGTGAAGAAATACAAATCATGCATTGATTTAGCAAACGGGTTCTTTTCACTACGACTGGCCAAAACATCACAAGGAAAAACAGCATTCACGCACAAAGGGAAATCATACGTGTGGCAAAGATTGCCACAAGGATACAAGAACTCCCCAAATGTGTTTCAATAAGCAGTCTTACAAGTTCTGAGTGGTTTGGATGTTACGGTGTACATCGATGATGTGTTTGTTTCGAATGACGAAGAGGAGGAACATTTGGACTTGCTGCAGAAAGTGGTGGAACGAGTCTCCGCTGCCGGTCTCAAGCTGAATCTCAAGAAATGCCAACTAGCCCGATTCCAAGTGGATTACTTGGGATTTCAAGTGACTGAGAACCTAGGAATCTCAGAAGGATTTCGACAGAAAATCGAACAGATCTCGCCCCCGAGATCAGAAACAGAGTTGCAGCGAATACTTGGACTGTGCAATTATGTGCGGGATCATGTCCCTCACTATCAGAAGCATGCAAGGCCACTGTACGGCCGCTTGAAGAAAACTCCGGAGGGCCAAAAACCAACCAAGTGGCAGTGGTCAGACAGTGACAATCAGAACTTGAATAATTTAAAACAGGCCGTCCGAGAAGCCGTGCGGCTTGAGCCACGAAGTTTGACAGTAAGACTGGTCGCAAAGGTGCAGTGCGAAAAATGCAATGGTGTCGGTCAGCAACGAAGGTGCCGGTTTGGTGGCCTTGTGGACCTACACCCTGTCCAGCGTCGAGAAAAAATTCCCCCAGGAGGAGAAAGAACTTGCAGTGTTGGCAAGGTACTGGAGTAATTTAAAAGACCTGGCCCAAGGACAGGGTATCAAAGTCCAGACCGGAAGTAACGTGCATCGTTTTCTAAGAAAGACTACAATCGAGAGCACTAAAGCGACCAACATCCGATGGGGCAGATGGGAAGACATCCTACTGGACCCCGACTTGGAAATTGGACCAACTACAACCTCCACAAAGAAGCCGATACTCAAAAAGAGTATGGATGAAGAGAAGCCCTACGAATGGACTCTATACACCGATGGGTCAAAAAAGGAAGGAGAGCAGAATGCCCACTGGGATTTTATTCTGAAGCAAAATGGAGTGGAGCGTTGCCGCCGCAAAGGAAAGACACCCGGCAGCGCGCAAGCAGGAGAGGCCACGGCAGTGCTGGAAGGACTGTTAGAAGCGGAAAAAAATCACGCTGGACGCGTAAGACTTATAACTGACAGTCATTATTGCGCGCAAGCTCTCAAATTCGACCTAGCCATTTGGGAAGAGAATGGCTTTGAGGGCGCGAAAGGAAAACTAGTGGCCCACTATGAAGTGTGGAAAAAGATAGCCGAGTTACGGCTAAATTTGAGTCTGGATGTGGTTCATCAGAAGTCTCATGTGAAGGAAGGAGCTCATTGGAGAGGTAATAACGAAGTTGATCGATACGTCCAGGAAAGAATAATAATAGTTGTAGGAGCAGAAAAATGGGACAAGACCCCTCGGGGAAAAGTGGTCCCAGATGAGAGCGTGAGGCAAGTCGTGTCGGCAGTGCATGAAGCACTAGGCCACGCGGGTCCACTGCCTACGCGAAAAAAGTTAGAGATGCTGGAACTCTGGGTCCCTGACCGGACGATTCGTGCGGTCCTGCGGGATTGTAATCCCTGCAACAAATACAACGCAGGGCGAAGAGGACGACGCACGGATGGATTGACGATTAGGAGTACTGTGCCGTGGGGCTCGGTTTGTATGGACGTGGCTGGCCCCATGGGAATAAGTGGCGCAAAGGGTGAGAAATACCTGGTTGTGCTGGTAGACTCGATGTCAGGACACGTCGGGCTGAGAAGCAGTGAGAAAAGCCAATGCAAACAGTGTGATCAAGACACTAGAAGATGGGTGCATGTGGCTAGGAATCCCAAAAGAGTTGAGAACAGACAATGGAACACATTTAAAAAACGCCCAGGTGGACGAATGGTGTCGTAGGTGGGGAATAGTCAGAGTCTATTCGCCTCCTTATACACCACAAGCAAATGGGGTGGCAGAAAGAACTATTGGTCTGGTCAAAACCTGGTTGGGAAAAAATGCAAACGGAAAAGAGTGGAGTACTAAACTGCTTGATTTGGTTGCAGACCTGAACGGGAGGAGCAGAAGCTGCCGGCCCTCCCCGTCCGAAGAGCTGAACCAACGACTCTTTGTGTCACAAGAAGTGGGCAGAACCCAAGACGGCTCGTCCCAGAATAAAGAGAAGTGTCGGTTCAGCGTTGGACAGAAGGTGTGGATCAAGTCGAGGGACCTGAACAGCAACACGGCAGTGAAGGCCAAGTACGACTGCTCGGACATCGTTAGTGAAGTTTTGGATAGAAACACAGTACGACTAAAGAAGAAAGGTATCCAAGGAGTTGAACAGCTGAAGCCGTTATCGGCTGACCCGAATCAAGCCAAGAAGTAATTCAAATAACATATGGCAACGGACCACGGAACAATCCCGGCCTTCCTGCGCATGGCCGCACACAAAGGTGCGGTCATCGTAAGAAGAACACCAAATGGGATCCAGACCGGAAGGGCTCTAAATCTGGTGAGATTGGCCAAGCGGGGTTGCACACCCGGTGGACCAGAACATTTTCACTGGACATGGGTCAACGAAGCTTGTGTCATTTGTTTGACACCCAACCTGTTGCCTACTATGTGGTCGGGAGTAGGCTTCATGATGCCACCTGTACTGACCACCGAAGTAAGAGAGCTGGAATTTGCCCAGAGAAATGAGGACAAGCTTCCAGTCAAAGTATTAGATGCCATGGTATGCCACCAGTGTCGAATTACCATCTTGGCACGAATGGTGTTTTTTTCACAGTGGGAGATCGGACCAACTACGGATGTACGGGCTCGACAAATTAGCTCGTGCACGTGTGTGTGGGACGGCGATGAGCTGAAATATTGCCTCATGTGTTTAGATCGCATGGCAAGAGGAAAATTATTGAAAGTCGGAGAAGCAGAGGGATGGCAAATCACCAGGGCAATGACCCCCCTGGCGACCCTCTATCCAGTGTTGGGAGGAGCATCTTGGCCGGCGTATGATAATAATCAGGCCATGAAGAACCTTTATGTAGCCTTGGGCCATTGTTGGCCGTGGCCAGGGCCAGACGGCCAGCCTGCCCCCAACAGTTATACAGGAAAGGCCAACGCAATGGCCTTGTTTGCTCGTGCGTCGGTCCTTTCGGCAGGGGGGGAAGCCGCCCTGGGAGACCTGCTAGAAGGACCTTGGAGGCCCATGACTTGGGCTCGGGCTATAGCCCAGTTGGTGGCGTGCAAGGACGCACCATTGGTCAAAGTGGAGGCAGCCCCTGCGGAAACAAGCCCGACCGTGAGCAACATGTACTGCTATCGAAGTGTTTTGGACACGAGTAACAAAGACTTCCAGTATGTGACCAAAAAGGGAATATACTGTTTTGCCCCTGGAAATAAGGTCGGATCAATCCTTTTGGTGAATGAGGGTGAAGCAGCACTGGTAGGGATTACAGTGAAAATGGCCATCATTCCTTACGAAGGAATATATTCACTGGGAATCAAATTGGAGGCCAAAAGGCTTAGCCAATTTGTAGCCATAAGAAACACCGGGTCCCAGATACGGGATATTCTTAGGGAACAAATACAAACGAGAAAGGAGCACGGCACAGTAGCGGAGATAGAACCTCAAGAAAAGGCCAAGGAGACAGATGACCTTGACCGGTCGGAAGCAAGAGAATGGGATAAAGGTCCCAGCCAGGAGTTGGCACAGGGATGTCCAGCTGGAGGAAGCATGTTCCAATCGGTGGTGACGGAGGAAAATCCAACCACTTCTCTCCTGCCAGAAGCAGGAGTCCAAGTGGAAAGTCAAACCACTTCTCTCCTGCCAGAAGTAGGAGTCCAAGTGGAAATTCAAACAACTTCTCTCCCGCCAGAACCAGAAGTCCAAGTGGAAAGTCAACCCACTTCACTCCTGCCAGAAGCAAAAGTCCAGGAGGGAAACTTATCATGTCCAAAAGCGGAGGGCGGTGGCGTAAGTGACCAACCCAGGAGGATTCTACAAGACTGGACCCCTTTTGATTGGACGAAGTTGTATCCGGCAAATTGCCCTACTCCTGGCTGCGACGGAAGCGGTAGCGCCCGACCAGGGGCAACACACCACCGCTCATTTAGAGCTTGCCCGGTGTATGTGGGGAGCCTCGAGGTGTGTCCCACGCCTGGATGTGATGGAAAAGGAAACACCAGATGGGGTCCGGAGCGTCACCGCACCCTTAAGACATGTCCAGTGCTGGCAGAAATGAAGCGCAGAGCCTCCGAAACCAGGAAACAAGCCGGTAGCCAAGAGAACAACATGTCGAATGATGCGGTGGACACAAGGCCCGAGGAACCAGGGCCGTCTGCATCCGATAGGCCACTGGGAACGTTGGCTCAAACGGCCTCCAATTATGCAGTGTGGTCTACAAAAACAGAACCTCAAAGGAAAAAAAGGGGTCGGGCCGCAGTAGAGAAATTAACTAGGCTGTGGAGCCGGCCAGATTCCCAGGGGGGGAACGACTGAAAAAAAAAAAGGAGAAGAATGTGTACATACATGTATATAAAAATGAGTGTGCATATAACGGTGTGTGTTAGGTTCAGATTCAGCAAAAGGATCAGCAGACAAAACCAGTGAGACAGAATGTTGATCTTTTCTCGCGAGGAGTGCATCCAGACTTACAGCAATCCAAAATACACTAAAGGTCTTGTTTACACTCCTCTCTTTTTATTCAGGAATGCCCTACCTACAATGTGAGACTAGCCCCTGATAGGTGGGGGGGAAAGCGTGGGCTTTGTCTCATGAGAGAAGAAACGAGATTCTATGTGAAACTAGAAGTCGCAGACAGGATCCCATGAGAAACGAAAAGTGAATGTTATGGGAAACAAAGTAGTCATGTGAAAAGAGTGCATAGACAAAATGACATGTGCAGACATCAACAACTTTCTTGGATTGTAGAAGGTCAGGAAGCTCCAAACAGCATCGTTTGACTTGTTGTGGACTGGGTGATGTCTGCAAGAAGAAACAGCAAGCATTCTGCGCAATAACTTTATTAATATGTACTCATTAGGGAACGCATGATAACATATATATACAATTTATCTAACAATTCCCCCCTGTCTTATCATAAGTTCCCGGAGAACAACCCATCACCCATATGGCCACTTCAAAAAGATTTTCAGCCAAGGGATCACATTTCGCAAGAACTAACTTACACTCAGGAGGAAACTGAGTCATAATCGGCAAAGCTAGGGTCAAGAAACAAACCGGACAGGTTTACCACAATAGAGTCGCCGACCGGGTCGTCACTAGAGAAGGAACCCGCGTCGATCGAATGGTCAGCCCTTTGGAGCAACGGGAAAGTCTCAGCTGGTGGAGAGATAGCAGTTGTAATTAGCCTGTTAATTAGGGATCGGAGACAAGGAATGCAACAACATCCACACAAGGTCAAAATGGCAGAGAAAACGGCTATGGAGACCAGGGCAGAGGAAACCAGGGTGCGGTACTTTCCGAACACGTTCAACCAGTCGGTCCAAACCTCTGTGTTCACCCCACTGTGCTCCTTCATCTTCCCGTTCAAGGTCCGCAGGCCCTCAAGGGCCTGGGACAGGCTTCCGCCGGCTGCAGTATTATTCGGAATAAACGTGCAACATTGCTCACCGAACATGGCGCAGACACCACCCTCCTTTGAGAGTAGCATGTCAAGGGCCATTCGATTCTGGAAAGCCATGAGGGAAGTAGCGGCCAGTTGGGAGTGGACCGCCTTGAAACCCGCCTCGGACCAGTTTCCAAGCCTCTGCACGTTGTAATGGACGTAGTTAATCCTGTCAACATTTTTGTTAATAGTACACCACCAACACAGGGCGGATTCAAAACCAGCTGCTATCTGATTCACCAGCTTATACTCATCCGGTACTCCTCTAGGAACACCAATGGCGTCTATGTAAATTGGATTAGCCGCGCCCCGCCATTCGGCGTTTCGTTTCGTTCTCGGCCAGAATACGGGAACCACGGATTTAGCAAAAGATGTTAGATCATAAGAGGACATCGGCATCAAATGAACAGGTAGCAATAGGCTTACCAAAGCGCAAATTCCGGAGCTGTTGAAAGGCAACCTATCATAAAGTTTGTTACTATTACACCAAAACCAAATATCACTACGAGCAATGGGCAAAAAAGGGGCAGTGACATTGGTCATGGACCCACACCATGGAGTAGGTAGAGCGCCGAGCTTCTCACCGGTACCAGGTAATCTAATGCAAGTAAAATTACCCTTAGCTACATAGAACGAAAAAAAGGGGTTTATACTTTGTCATAGAGGCAACAGGGTAAACCTTATCACATTTAAAACAATCATGAGTGGGTGAAATGGATGAGTTTTACATTAAAGCAACAGCACACTTAGGAACTATATTTGCAGGTATGATTTTCAAAAGAGGTCTTGGACCCATGCATGCAATGCAACTGGTGTTAGCCATCTTCGCGGCCTGCTCAGCCAGAAGAAGCCAGTTGTTGGTTTGACCGCTTATTCCTGTGGAGGCTACAAAATAGCTGTCTACATCAGTGAGGAGCATACTTGTGATTTTTGCTCCTGCTGACAGGGTGTGATCATTTGTAACGGGACGGTCAGCGATCGACATTGTTTCATTAAGGCAAATAGCAATAGGAAAGCGAGGATCGATTCCAGAGGACCAAGCCCACAGTTGAAAACCCCAACAAGAAGTGTTAAACAAGGTGGCATTTGGAGGACGAATTTGACCATCAGGGAGTGTAAGAGTCAAAAGGAGGCTTGTGCCCCGATTTATCAAAGTCACTCGTTTAGCAAAGAACACAGCCTCGTCACTGGAACCAGAGGGCCAATACTCTCGCATTTGTGTGGTGACAAGGGTGCCCCAGCCGGTGTTAACCGGGTGGCCAGTTAAATACCACTAATACCCGAGCCATTTATCTCCAGTAGTGGGGTGACCATTACGAAACCCTTTCAAACTTTTCAAAGGTAAAATAATAGAAGAAGATGTATTAGGAGCCACAGTAAACATTAATGAGTTAATATAAGCCCAAGACAAAAGCCATGGTACACAGGTTGGAACACGGACGGCTCCTGGAACACAAACAACATGATCAAAAGGGGATTTAGTGTCGCGCTTATGTCTAGCAATTTCTCCCCATGAGCCATATCGATTAGAATTAGCGTTAGCAGTCGCCTGAGAGAAGAATGTTCGAGGCTCATGGTACTCTATCCCTCCAAATAAAATAACCCATCCATCCATCCATTTTCTGAACCGCTTAGTCCCCACGGGGGTCGCGGGCGTGCTGGAGCCTATCCCAGCCGTCATCGGGCAGTAGGCGGGGGACACCCTGAACTGGTTGCCAGCCAATCGCAGGGCACACAGAGACAGACAACCAATCGCACACACACTCACACCTAGGGACAATTTGGAGTCTTCAATCGGCCTACCAAGCATGTTTTTGGAATGTGGGAGGAAACCGGAGTGCCCGGAGAAAACCCACGCGGGCCCGGGGAGAACATGCAAACTCCACACAGGGAGGGCCGGAGGTGGAATCGAACCCGCACCCTGGTAACTGTGAGGCGGACGTGCTACCCAGTGCGCCACCGAGCCGCCTCCAAATAAAATAACCCCCGAAAAAAAACACAATGGTAACACAAACCAGCAAAAGCAACCAAAAACACATGGCAGACTTAGCGCAGGCCACAGCCTGATTAAAGCACTCACCAAATGACTCTCTAATGCTCATGTTTTTGGATCTCCTCAGAGTCAACACCCTGAGCTTCGGGTTGGTGTCTTGGAAATTGGCTTCTGCTAGCTTTCGTGTCAACCCTGGATCTTGGCACCAGGATCAGGCACTATTACCAGACTTTGCTCACCTTCCGTACTTTAGGTTGGGTCTGCAGAGATCACCTTTTTACAATGAGATAAATGAATCCACGTGTTGCGTTCGGCTATTTTCAAAGCATTAGGTGTCGTGAGTAGTACCAAAAAAGGACCTTCCCACTTGGGTGAATGCCAATTCTTCCTCTTGATACTCTCGATCAAGACCCAGTCTCCCGGTACCACTTTGGGGTCTTCCTGCGGAGAAATGGGTTCATCATCAGTGTTATTGGTTAGATTCTTTTGACGTTCCAACATTTTTCTCATGTAATCAGCTAACGTGGCTTCCTCGGGGATCTCCCATGTGTTCTTGAACTGAGGAAGCCTGTAAGGCCTTCCAAACATTGTTTCATAGGGAGTTAGCCCTGTTGTACTTGTAATATTTATGTACATATTGACCAGGTCTAAGCACTGAGTCCATGGTCGTTTGGTTTCTTCCATACATTTCTTTAATCTGTTTTTTATAGTCGCGTTAGATCTCTCAACAACTGATTGTGAACGATAGGAACAACGGTTCTTTAGATTAATGTGGAACATTATCCCAATGTTATGCACTATCTGATTTACAAAATGTGGACCATTGTCGCTGTAAATTTTTTCTGGAATACCGTATCTTGGAATGATGTCTTTGCATAAGGCCTTTGCCACCGTGAGTACATCAGCATGTTTGGTAGGAAATGTTTCTACCCATTTAGAAAATGCGTCTATTATGACCAAACAATATTCTTTCCCTTCACATTTATGTAATTGGATATAATCCATATGTATTGTCTGAAATGGATACAATGGAGTCGGGAATTTCCCTCTCTGAGGTCTTAAATTGCCTTGTGGGTTATGTTTAGCACAGATCAAACACGCTCTGCAAAATTGTTTTGAAAAAGCTGCAAAGCCGTATGTTGTATAAATAGCTTCAACTTGTTTCACCATACGCCCCGTCGAGACATGGGTGACCCCATGACTCGAAATAGCAGCCCATTTGAACAAGTTACGAGGCAAGACAGGTTTGCCCAAAGGTCACACAAAATGACCAACAGTGTTTTTAGTTGCACCCCGTTTTTCCCAAGAGAGCCGCTCCTGGGAGGGGCTCTGAGACTGCATATCAAGCAACACATCAGGGGGGATGTGTGAAATCGAATCATGAGCCGTGAGAGACGAGAGGACATGGAGCAGGCCTTCTGCAGCGGCCTTCGCGGATTTGTCAGCAAAAGCATTACCGAGAGAAACAGGATCAGAGCACGCAGTGTGAGCAGCACACTCGCAAACCGCTACCTTTAAAGGTAGCTGGACAGCGTCCAAAAGTTGAGTCAGTAATGCGGAATGGGTGACGGGCTTCCCTGCAGAAGTTATCATGCCACGGTTGCTCCACTACTGAGCAAACACGTGTACTGTAGCAAAAGCATACTGACTATCAGTCCAGATAGTGACGGATTTGTTTGCAAACAATTTGCAGGCCCCAGTCAAAGCAATGAGCTCAGCGGCCTGTGCAGACATATTGGATGGCAGTTTAGCAGCCTCCAAAACCATGTCGGCAGTAACAATGGCATACCCAGTAAGGGTCACACCAGATTCATTTTTCTTAGAAGACCCATTAACAAAAACCACATGACCATCTGGCAGAGGCGTATCTGCCAAATCAGGCCGAGCCTTAGCAACTTGTTGGGCAGCATCGACACAATCATGGAATTCGCCGTCGCCAGGAAGGGGAATGAGAGTGGCAGGACTGAGTGTCGTGCATCTTTCAACGGTCAGATGTGGCTGAGACAGCAACGTAGCCATGCAAGGAAGATGACGTGCAGGCGACAGAAAAGTCACTCACTCACTCACTCACTCACTCACTCACTCACTCACTCACTCACTCACTCACTCACTCACTCACTCACTCACTCACTCACTCACTCAATCAATCAATCAATCAATCAATCAATCAATCAATCAATCAATCAATCAATCAATCAATCAATCACACAGGTGTTAATTAAAACGCAATTACATTGCAAGCAATTTAAACTCTAATGGAATATGTGGATGTCCATATCCGTTTCATCAAATTCCAATCCAACTTTACCTTTGTATAAGGCACAGGTGTCAAATTGTGCTTCATATACATGTGCCATCACTCGAATCGCAAATTATCTTCACTTTTAGTAATATGTTAAATTTCAAATATTAGACCAGTTTTTACTTGTCTGATTTGAAAGCGAGGTACTCGTCAGCTTGTTCCGCAGCCCCCACAATATGAGGCGCTCACACATCTACTCGGGTATGGCAGTCATACCGGCCCTCCAAAAGAAGCCATGACTAAACCGCGGCCCGCGAACAAATGAGTTTGACACCCCTGGCACAAGGGACTTCTCATTGATCAATCGCGTATCTTAAATCATGCTTTTCCTCCTTTGAAGCGACTATGTACTTCAAACCCAAACGGCACCATTTTATAGGGAAAAAATTTGTCGAATTTATTCGTTGTCGACATAATACTGGTCGCAAATTTGCATGTAGAGCATTTTTGAGTTGTTGATCATAGACATCAGTTGAACACTCTTTCTGGTCTGTGTCTAAAGTCTTCAAACAACTCATCTTGTTTTTGTTTAGTCCGGCCAATGTCTGTGTAATTTGCTCTACGTTGAAATTTTATTTTTATCCTGCAATAGTTGGTCAATTTGTATTTGTAATGGCACCCCGTTATATTCCAATGAACGGCCCTGGAGATCAAAAGGACTCCAGGTGCCTTTACCGCTTGCCCAATGTTTGGTTAAGGATGCCGTGAAAACCTCTTGTACTTCATCACCTCTCAAATTATAGGAAGCAATGAGTTGTTTAATTTGGGGTACAAAGACGGAAAGGATGGTTCGCTTTGCCGTGCCACAACATCTGTCTTTGTAATTTGATCATTTTTCTCATTTTCATTCATCACATTCTCAGCTGCGGTTCTTAAGCGAGCTCGCGCTGACACTGTGTCATCATCTTCCTGTCTGTGCAACAGCAAGTTCTTTTTTATCTTTTCTTCGTCTTCCTTATCTTTCAATTTCCCTCACATCTGGGAAAATGAGAATGTAATTTTGCTTTTTAATTTTTAATTTTAAGTCTTGCAAAATTTCTATATCCTTACTGCACCGAGATAAACTGTTAAACATATCTTAAAAAATAAACAAACAAAAACAATCTATGCTCTTCAAAATGGGACCCAAATGTCAGATTACAAATCAAACCTCCTCCTTCACTCTCACATTTTTTGATAGAACAGTCTACTTAGCTAGACACCGTCATATCATACTAAATAATGGCCTGGAAATTAAATATAATGTTGTTGCTGTGGTCCCTCAAAACATGTGACTAGAATTTGGACAATTACTAACCCCCATCAATCGACAAATTATCTCCTCACTAAAGTCCCAGCCTGTTAACCTATCTGCATCAAGAAGACATTTGTAATGCAGGGGATAAGAGAATAACAAGAACACCTTAACAATAACAAAATAAACCCAAACCACAATCAAAACCAAATAAACTAGGCCCATGACCTATGTAAACCAACAACGTGCAGAGAGAGGGTCAGTACTCCAAATATTTCCCCATTAAAATTTAAGCCTTTTTGTGTAGAGCACCATTGATTTCTAATCATTGACCTAATTTTATCCTTAATTCAATCCCAATCACGAATGCCCACTACTTAATACTTTACTTGGTGTTCTGTTGATAAAAAGTGCCCCCCTTGCAATGTTGTTTTTAACTCTAAGTGATTCAAATCTTTGACTTGACCTTACATGTGTCCTTGTATAGTCTTATGTCATAACAAATCAATAATTTAATTTTATCCAATACTACAATGTATGTTCTCTCCTACTCTCACATTTTTATGAGGGCTGGGCACTCTCTTCGTTGGACGAGTTTCTGACCACAACCCTCAGATTATTCTATCATTTCTAATTTTTACATTTAACAATGCAAATCTGATAAACCATTGTCTAGCACACCGCTTTCGTGCACCAATTTAACGCAATTCCAACCTTTATAACGAACTGATACACAAAGACAAACATACACAGAAACAAACACACGGGCCCACAACATAGACATGACAATCTTCCCAGCTGATAACAAGGGTGGGGGGAGCAACTGAAGTGCGGAGAGCCTCGCCACCGCCACGTCACATAATGCAATCCCCTCTGTCCAAAATATGCATTTGTCAAGATATTTTATATTGTCGGTGCCGACCCCTTGCATTTCAATTCATGTCGGGGTAGCGGCTTTTGTTTGCTATTTGATTTTCCCATGGTTTATTTCTCTAAATTTCGGAGTTGGCAATTCGAATGGCACCTACAGTGTCCTAAAGCCAACTTTATTCACCGGACAGTGGTAAAATATTCAATGAGTGGTAAGTCTCCTTTCCTCTGCTTTTACACAAAACCACTGTTTACATAAAGGAGAGCTCAAATGAGATCACTCTCAGTCAAACCATACACACACACACACACACACACACACACACACACACACACACACACAATGCGCATCCTTATCGTCTCACAGGCAAGCAGGGGAGTCCGCCCTCCCGTGGATCTTTACAAAATCTAAACTCTTTAACCTTCCTATTGTGTAAGAAAAACTTATTTTTGCCTTTTTCTCAAAGTAGATATAAAACTCTTTTCATGGATAAAGGAGCCAAACCAGCTAAACAAGAGTTTAAAAAAACACCCCAGATGGCAGCAGAAAGCTAACACATTAGGAAGGTTAACTAGGAGGCCCACGACACCTCAGCGGAATTTAACTGCTCCAAATTACCTGCACTTCTTTAGAAAACAGATGGGTCCGCTCTCCCATGGAATTTAACTGACTCATCAGTCAGGGGACTCCATCATCCCAGCGGAATTTACTGTTTCTAATTGCACTTGATAGGGTCTAGAATTGTCAAGGTTTTAAGTGACCTCTTGTCACTGCACTCTCATTACTTCAACAGAATCAAGATTCGTACTCACAGTCTGCTGGGCCTTCTCCTCGGATGATCTCGTCAACCACTCCGGTGTCCAACCGACTGATCGAGACAGCCCCGTGAAAAGGGTTTCTCTATCTATATGCCTTGGCCAAGGACTTGTCCTGCGTCGAAAAGTCGGCCGGAACCAGAAATAGTCCTATTGAGATCCCGGACGAGCCCCCAAAAATCTGTTAGGTTCAGATTCAGCAAAAGGATCAGCAGACAAAACCAGTGAGACAGAATGTTGATCTTTTCTCGCGAGGAGTGCATCCAGACTTACAGCAATCCAAAATACACTAAAGGTCTTGTTTACACTCCTCTCTTTTTATTTAGGAATGCCCTACCTACAATGTGAGACTAGCCCCTGATAGGTAGGGGGGAAAGCGTGGGCTTTGTCTCATGAGAGAAGAAACGAGATTCTATGTGAAACTAGAAGTCGCAGACAGGATCCCATGAGAAACGAAAAGTGAATGTTATGGGAAACAAAGTAGTCATGTGAAAAGAGTGCATAGACAAAATGACATGTGCAGGCATCAACAACTTTCTTGGATTGTAGAAGGTCAGGAAGCTCCAAACAGCATCGTTTGACTTGTTGTGGACTGGGTGATGTCTGCAAGAAGAAACAGCAAGCATTCTGCGCAATAACTTTATTAATATGTACTCATTAGGGAACGCATGATAACATATATATACAGTTTATCTAACAGTGTGTGTATACATGTGTATATAGAAGTACTATAACAATGTATTGTTAATGGACTGTACATAACTAATAACAGAAAGAAAACCAGACGGAGACCGCCGGAGGAAGGGCCCAGCCGAAGAGGGGAACGGTTTCTTTGGCGCAAGGGAGGAGCTAGGGAAGGAGGAGGGGCTGGAAGACCTCCTATAAAGCCAGGAGAGAAGAGCCAGATCTTCATTCAGCCCTGAGGAGTGACCCACCATGAACTACCCGCGCGGAGCCAAGAGAAGGAGAACAATGACTCTGGAGAGCGGGGGGTCACCAATGACCCTCCCAGGCTACACGGATGATCCCGCTGGTGGCGACCTAGCGGAACCGGCGGTTGGGCGAAGCCCCTGGACCAGGGCTTCCACAGGCAACGATGGGAAGAGCTGGAGGACTCCGGCTTTCATGGAAGAAGAGCAAGAGATTTATGTAAATCAGGAATGGATAGCTCTGGAGCCAATCTACGCGAACGCAGTTCCCGTGAAAAAGGATCCAGAGCCGAACTTTGAAAGTCGAGGAGCAACTTTATTTGCAGACAGCGGGTATGAGATTCCCAGCACTTCGCCTTTCTGCAACGAACCACCGAATCTACCCGACAACCCTCCAATGGATTGGAGTACAATTGAATGGAGACCATCTATTTTCCCTCAGCCGGCGATATCATGGAAGAAGAATCTGGTGACGGATTGGCTGACAGCTATAATACTTTCAGTCATTTTGACAGGCATCCTACTCAGCTTCACACTTTGGAAGAGCGCGGCCCGCTATGACCCGATGGAGATGATCAATATCGAGTACGATGGAACGAAGCTCTTCAATCAAACCTGTTGGGCAGTGGACTTTGGAAGCGTCACCGTGAAATGGAATACATCCATAGCACCAGACATCGCTACCAGACAATATTGGACATCGGTGCTGCGACGACGAGAGAAGATGATCGCCTTGCCACTGGAACCAGGAGCAATTCCGCGCGCAGGAGACGAGGAGGAAAGACGGTATAAGACAAAAAGGGAAATAGTGAGTGAAGTAACTCACTTTCCCGATCATTTGGGTCTCGTGAATTGGACAGGGCAAATAATGAGTAACATCAGTGCTTGTGATATGAGGTATTTCAAAGCGCCAGAAAACTTTGCTAACCTAACGATAAGTTTGATTTGCAAGAACAAACGTGAAGAGAAAATTGTTAAAAGAAATTGGATTTTGAAAGTGGGCGAGGAGCATGCGGAATGGTATAGCAATGCCTCGTGTGTCCCGTTGCCCGAATCAAAAGGAGGGTATTGGGAGAAAAGTGGAAAAAGGCCGGATGAATTTTCATTCCCGGCCCCAATGAAGAACTCCACGTGCCGTGGCACTTATCCCGGATGGGAGCCGTGCTGGAGTTGTTTAGATTTGGTTTGCGAAAAAACTCAGGATTATTCAAGTAAGCGTCGCCTTAACCGGGTGCCGAGAAGCCTGCCCGACAGCCAGAAGTCAGTATTTTGGGACTGTCAGAGAGTTTTTAGTAGGTTAAATGCGTGTTACTTTAACGTGGGACAATTTTGTGAAAATAATTATCATGTGATAATGTGGGCATATAAATTCCAAAAGATTAAGTCCCCTGTTGCAGTGTCAACAAGGGGAGGGAGGAAGTTCAACCCAAATAAGGAACCAGTAGATTTTGAATTTTGGCTAAATAGTTCATTGCCAGAGGTGGCTCGGTGGAGCACTGGGTAGCACGTCCGCCTCACAGTTAGGAGGGTGCGGGTTCGATTCCACCTCCGGCCCTCCCTGTGTGGAGTTTGCATGTTCTCCCCGGGCCCGCGTGGGTTTTCTCCGGGCACTCCGGTTTCCTCCCATATTCCAAAAACATGCTTGGTAGGCCGATTGAAGACTCCAAATTGTCCCTAGGCGTGAGTGTGAGTGCGATTGATTGTCTGTCTCTGTGTGCCCTGCGATTGGCTGGCAACCAGTTCAGGGTGTCCCCCGCCTACTGCCCGATGACGGCTGGGATAGGCTCCAGCACGCCCGCGACCCCCGTGGGGACTAAGCGGTTCAGAAAATGGATGGATGGATAGTTCATTGCCATGGTTATGGCAGGTGGAGAGACGGATGGCTGTGCCCAGCAGTTACCAAGGCAGACACCGGTTATACCCGTCAGCAAGGCACTTATGGGTTCAACGGTTACCCACTCCTGCCGATTTGTTGACGGTAACTCCGGGAGAATTTGACAAAATTGACCAATGTGTAGTGGGGAAAATTTGTGCTGGATTGCATGGGAAGGATTGGACAGTTGGGAAGTCACCAAGATGTGACCTGGATGAGATCAAGCGATCCGTCCTGGGCACCAGGTGGGTTCACAACTGTGCCAGTCTCTTAGTAAGCAATATTAGTGATAGGAATGGCCATGTATGTTATAAAGATGGTAGCCAGACTTGACCAGCATGCCCGCACCTCTGTCGCGTGGAGATGGCGTACGGCCAAACTCGTACTCTGGTGCATAGTATGGGGGTCATTGTCTGTGTTACTTTGGACCGAAGTGGTGGACCAATTGGCAATGATAACCTGGTTTTTTTACATACTCTGTTTTTTTTCCCCTCCCGCCCCGAGAGGCGGGAGGGCAGCCGCCGAGAAGCCCCTCTATTGTATACCGAGGGGCTGGCAGAGGCGTGATTGTTTGATGTGTAACATGAAAAATGTTAAAATTTGTGCTTCCATGTGTTACAGACTGTACACCGTATTGCGGATGCACCTAAATGCATCCTATGCGGGATGAGCCATATGAAATTGGCCTGGGTGATCGGGAGATCTTATGTGGGAAACTGTTGTTATCAGGCCGGCTTTAGTTTGGCTTGGCTGGTCCCTGACGGTCTGTATGTAAAAGAGGGAGAGCAGTCCAGCTTGGACCATCTCGGATGGGAAGGATGTGCGGATTTGATGACCACCGCGACTCTGCTCGAGACAACTACAGGGCCCCTGATGGCACGTACGGTTCTCATGCATGGAGCAGGAAGAACCCACGGCACTATCTGGCCTTTGATTTACATGACCTGGCGTCAACAGAACGGCACCGGATGCGTCACTTCACATTGGCAATGTGGGTGCTGTCTGACAGTGAGCGCTCCTCATTGCTTTCTCCCGGCTGACTTTTACACGCACCCAAACGCAGGATATGGATTACACCGACCTATGGAGATGCCCAGCGAGGCCCCTGTGGGGCTTGTCCGGCCTGCGCGTCGGGGAGGAGGACGGTGTGTTGGACATTGGACCCTGGATGGGTCTTACGTCCGGTGCAGAGAGCCATGCGAGGGTTGCATGAGGCGTCGGGATCCAGACGGCAGCCGTACGTATGGAGGGCCTGGCTACGATGATGATCCTCCCCTCGACTCGCCCATCAGCCCCGTACGGCTGATAAGCCCGCTGGATGTGGATGCAGCTCCTTCTGAGTCTGAGGACGACGATGAGGCTCGAGACGGAGGACGCGGGAGCGAGGCTGAAAATGAGGAAGCAGATGTCGAGAGTGTGGCCACAGGGGGTTCAACGCCGGAGCTGAGAGCCCTCGCCGTGGAGAACCACGCTGACGACGACAACGCTTCTGGTCGGTTGTCGCGCCTGATCAACGCCCTCGCAGAGATCGCCCGACAGGGAGACATGGCAGCGGCCTGCCCTACTTCAACGACCGCTGAGGTTGTGAATATCTCAGACGAAGACGACGACATGGCTGTGTAGCTCTTGGTGATCAGGGATAATTTATACCTGTTTTCAATCCAAAGAGGGGGTGTCATGTAACATGGGGGTAGAGATGGTGCAAATGGTAGAATATGGATTGTTCACAGGAATAAATTGGCAGAGCTGAAATTCCAAATTTGTCCAAAAGATGGCGCCAGACCAAAACGTGAGACCAAAAGAGGAGCCAATAAGCTAAACATGGTAAAATAGAAATAAAAGAGTAGCACGGTGTCAGAGTGTGAGTCACGCATGGAAGCACAAATGTGATTTTTATTTTTCTATTTCTTTGCTTGGCTAAAAATGTATTGTGTAACCGCTTTAAGCAATATTATTTGTCAATTCGATCAAGAGACCTCTCACTATGAGAATAGGGGCGTGACATAAATTGTTTGGAGAAGCACAAATGTGATTTTTATTTTTTTATTTGTTTGCTTGGCTAAAAATGTATTCTGTAACCGCTTTAAGCAATATTATTTGTCAATTCGATCAAAAGACCCGTCACTATGAGAATAGTGGCGTGACATAAATTGTTTGGGGAAGCACAAATGTGATTTTTATTTTTTGATTTCTTTGCTTGGCTAAAAATGTATTCTGTAACTGCTTTAAGCAATATTATTTGTCAATTCGATCAAGAAACCCGTCACTATGAGAATAGTGGCGTGACATAAATTGTTTAGAAAAGTAGGTCAAGGGTTTGGATTTTTATTTCAGAGTTAATTGAAGTGTAACTTTAAAAAGTTATTTTCATGTAACAGAAAGAGAAGAAAAGGGGAAGTGAAAGGTTTTACCACTAGCTGTGCATTTGGTGGAAAGTACTGCGTGGTCAGGGTGGAAACAGCTGCTGAAGGCCACAGATAACCAAGCGTGGGGAAACTGGCCAGTTCCCTCTATGGGCGTGGGAAAACTGGCCAGTTCCCTCTATAGGCGTGAGAAAGCTGGCCAGTCCCTTCTATAGGCGTGGGAAAACTGGGCAGTCTTACCCTATAGTGAAAGTACAGGAGAAAAGAAAGGGGAGGGGGGGGACGGAGAGGTCTATAAAAGGTCCTGCAGGAGCAGCTTCAGGGCTTTTTCCCCCAAAAGAGCGCTCATACGTGAAGAGGCCCGGAGGAGTTTCAAGATTTTTTTTTCCAAAAGTCCCAAAGATCTTTGTGTGAGACGCAGGATCGCTGGACTGAAATTAACTTGGATTTACTCCCAAAAATTGGACTGGACAACTTTATAGGAGAATTAGGTGAGGATGACCGGTTTTATGTATTTTAGCGAGAGGGGGGAATAATCATCGGGCCGCCGGCTTCCTCGTGGCCAGCCTGTTTCTCTAATTTGGATTTTAGAAGCAAGATCGAACTGATCACTCGACTTCGCTTCCACCAAAAATAGCACGCAGCTGGTATTTACCTCTTCCCTTTTTTTATGAGCTGTGTTTTGCAATCGAATTGTTCTGGGATTGAATGATTTTATTAACACGGGTATCAGTGAGTGAAATTGTTCAGTTTCTGGAGTAATTGAGATTTGTAATTCTATTCCATGTTTCTACAATAAATGTGTTTTGTATATTACTTACTTCGTTGTGCGCGGATTTGTACTGAATATGCAACCGAAGGCTCAGGCCCGCTTCCCCTTTTTGACGGGCCGCGTAAAAAGGAACTCCGAACAAGTTAGAGACTTAAATAACTTCCGTAGTTATCTGAGCCACGAGTGAATTTCGATCCGTTCGAAAGTTGTTTCGTCTGAATAAATTAAAGGAAGTGTTTAAATCAGATTATTGGTTTTGGGTAGAACGGAAAGTTATTTAATTATTTGAAAGGCTCAGGCCCGCTTCCCCTTTTTGACGGGCCGCGGAAAAAGTAACTCCGAGGAAGTTGGAGAATTAAATAACTTTCGTAAATATTTAAGGGAGGAGTGGATTTCGTTAAAAGTGAATTGTTGGAAATTTACTTCTTCTAAATAAAATAACGACGACGGTTAAAATAAATCATTGGAGTTGGAGGAGGATAAAAGTAATTCGATTGTCCGTCGGGCGCGGCCCAGTTCCTAAAGTTGTCGGGCCGCGTCAAAAGTTAAACGGGACACGATCAAAAAATAGACTTGCCTTCCAAATTAATTATTGGGCAAATCTAAACAGAGCACGACATTTTTATCCGGTTTAGGATAGTTGTTATTCTTTTCAAAGCAATTAAGAGGGGTGAAGAACTCCGACGGTTAAGTGCTAGATCTGCGTATACGAAGTTAGAATTAATCATATAAAGTGCATTAATTTTCTTCTTAAATGCTATTATTGTCACACTTTTATTAATTCGATTCTCTTTCGAATAAAAAAGTTGGTCGGCTCGCTGCATGAGCGACCAAGTAGAACGGACCCATATCAACATTTACTTCAGCAAAACTAGTGCTTGGGTGCGCTATACAAACGAATCCCTGAGGTCTTAACAAAGACATCTAAAAAATATCCGAAACGAATAAGAACTTCAAACATTAGCGGGGAGCCATCAATACGATGCGGTCACTTCGAAGTCCTGCCTCGAATTGAGTTACTCGGCACGAGCTTCGGGTGACTTGAGAGGGATTGGCGTCGTACAGAAATTAGATTGATTCCGGTGGAGTTAATTTAACTCGAGTGGTTAGATTACGGACGAATCTCCGAACCCGGCTAAAACAAACCCGTTACCGGGAAGCCGGGGGCACCTTAATCCAAGAGGTGCGTTTGACAGGTGCTGTGAATTCTCAATCTCCCTAATGAAATTGGATCCCACCTCGTAGTTCTTATCGTTCTCATGTTCCTGTTAGCCTGCAATTGTCCAAATCAAAAATGTTTTCTTTTAACTGTCTTTCTTTTGAACCTCTAAATCTCTCGTGTTGTTAACCTATCTACACCAGAACAAAAAAATTACCACAGTATAACACCAAATGTATTCGAAAATTCATTGTCATAAAGTGTTGTATTATTACTATCTTCCACTATCTGTCCTACTCACTTCCTCCTTTTGAGGCTTGGCAATGCCCATGCCTCACACCTTGACAAACTTTTTGGGAGAATGCGTTCTTTACTACATACGATTCCATCATCATTTAATTTGACTTTCTTTCCAAAACGCTTCTCAATTTTTCAGTTCACACATCTTCTACATGTGTTACTGGTTCTCCAGTTTTTTTTCTAGTTAATTATCAATCCAAAAGCTACGTGTTTCTTTCTAACATTCAACCTGCTCAAAATCACTCTTTCATCAAAGTCGCTCTACTAATTTTCTATAGTAGTCGCCAACGACTTCAACCATTCAACCTTTCATTCAGGCAATCATTCATCAATGCTCATCATATGCATCTCACACAGTCTCCAAAAAGGATTCTTCCTATCACATTGGTCCCAATTCATCCAATTCATCCAAGCTCACCACACAACATTCATATATCATTTTCAACTCAGGTTTCCTGGTAGGACAATCCACCAATCCAAAAAAAACTCAACACAAAAAAACTGTTGGCAAATTATTCAGAATCTTTCTTTGTTTCTAAATTCGAAGAACTCAATTGCTCAGATTTAGCTCGCATATAGAAGTTTGTATAATCTTATAACACAACCAATCAATTATTCCTATTAATAGTAGCATTGCAAAATCTTAAATTCACAATTTAGCTCCTTCCAATTCCTGAAAGCATGTCATTTTTTTTTTTTTCTCTTCGAATTTCTCATGTGGGCTCGACATTTAACATGCACTAGTGTGGATTAGTTTCTGCTGGCAAACAGATTTCTCTCTTTTTCCTCTCATTTTTATCTTTCAAAATCATTTCTGTTCTGCGGTGCAAATTGGATAGACCACAGTCTAGCAAAAAAAAAAAAATTATACTAAAACTTTAGCCAATGTTCATCATTTTAACATATACGCACACACATGCACAGCTCTCGCACGCAAAAGGTAGTTCCCAGCACCAATGATTCGTCACAGCCATGCACACGAGGACAGCACATTCTAATTTTATTTATCTATCTTCTAGAAGCAAGTTGCATTTCTTTACCACTTGATTTGCATATTTTAACTTTAGTGTAACACTACTTGAGCTCCAGTCATTTGTAATTTGGGCATACAAACAGCATTGTCATACTTCTTGGATGGACAGGACTTCTAATAATCTAAAAAAAAATTCTAATAATCTGACAATGTTTTGCTGTCATATGGGCATCTATTCTTTCTTTCTCTGTATGAGCATAAGCGGTCAAAGAGGAGGAAGCTTGTCATGCTAAAAATTTGGCTTTTCCTCTGCTCCTTCCTCCACCCTTTGGTATTGTTTTGCAAAACGACACTCTCGTGCAAAGTGTCCTCGTCTCCCACAGTTCCAACAGTTGTCTGAATCTGATGGGGGTTTTGATTTGAATGGTGGCTTGCGACGTTGTTGGTACCTAACTCTTCCTCTACCCCTTTGGGAACTTTGGTAGAAGATCGTTGTATCTTCATTTAGATCATTATCATCATCTAGATGAAATACATCAGAACTTTTGCCTTTCTCAATCCCCTTATCAGCGTCTCTGGGCCACTGCATGTTTTTTGTAAACCAAGCAGTGTCCGCTTCCACCAAGTGTTTCCTCGCCCAATTGCCTAAGTCAGGGGGGAAACCAGTGAGGAGCGCAATTTTAAGATGTTGCTGATAAGCACTCTCATCTGCATCATTGAATGGGATGACACTGTGCACCCAGAATTCTTTTTCATTTTCAAATCTCAATTGAATGGCGGCCTCATCACTTTTCAACTTTCTATCTTTTGTCTTTTGGATTTGTTCTCTTCTTTCTTGTGAAGCTTTCAACCACACTGTAGCACTTCTACCACTTCAGCATGTATTGCATACAATTAAGAAATCTACTTGCCAGGAACTTCTCATCTCAAAGAAGAGCAGAGCAAGAGATTTACCGTTCTTATTTCCCATCTTAATTTCAGTAGTTTAAGGTTTTACAATTTTTTTCATTTTTTTTTTCTTTGAGGATCCTCAATGCAGGTTTAAATTGACCTTTCAACAGATTACTAGCCTGTTTTATTGCCGTGGATCAACGCTAGAACTGCTTCTTAGTCAATTTATCCTACCAGTCACACACTCAATCACACAAGTTATCCCTGCCTATGCGAAGTCCTCCTTTTAAAAAAAAGGAGCTGCTTCATCCAGTGAGGGGACTCTACAACACCCCCCACCTTCCCTGGGAACTAAAGACAACAGTCCTTGTCCCCAGCCCTGCCAACGCGAAGTCCTCCTTTTTTTAAAAAAAAGGAGCTGCTTCATCCAGTGAGGGGACTCTACAACACCCCCCACCTTCCCTGGGAACTAAAGACAAAAGTCCTTGTCCCCAGCCCTGCCAACGCGAGGTAGTACTCTTTAGAACAGTGGTCGTCAAATAATGATTCACGGAGGTACAGAGATTTTAAAACAGTTTGAGAACCACTGCTCCAAAAGAGACACCTCATCCAGAGGGGGACTCTACAACACCCCCTCCTTCCACAAAACTTACTTATTCCTGTGCACTTCTACCTTTTTACGCGTTTCACAAACAACAACACAATCACAATACTTCAGGCCTTTAACTTACTTGTCCCCTGGTTCGTTGCATTGCCGGGTCCCGTCAATCCACCTCTGTCAGACGAAGGCAGACCCAAGATGCTGGCCCAGCGAAGAATTCTCTTCCCAGGACTTTCTCCTCCAGGTCCTCTTAATGGACGCTGGCTTGTCGACAATGCAGCACGTCCTCCTTCGTCAGCCAGATAGCGGGTATGAGGGATCCCGGGTTTCGGCACCAAAATGTTAGAGATTTGCTCACTCCAACTTATTTTGCAAGAACCACACGGGAGACAAGTAAGTCCTTTTAGACACCTGCAGGTGGAGAGTCCATTCGTCGCTGTGTGTGCAGCGATGATCGAATGGAGGTCTGAAACTCTCCCTCCTGTAAGGGCATATTTATTAGGAGAAGCAGAGTGGGGGTGAGAGTGGACAGGTTTGGTGAACCCCCAGCCTCTGGTCAAATCAGAGCAGGGGGTGTTTTACGATGTTGTGGGAAACAGAACAACTTTGATTGCTTCCTCTGCAGCTGGTCAATCAAGCAGAGGAAGCAACCACTTCATTTTACTGCGTTGTGAGAGCAAGACAAGATTGGTTAATCATTATAGTCTACATTCCAACATAATCCTACGATGAAGATAACCTGGAAAACCCTAACACCTCTAAGCCTGTGGTGAGGACTGTGAGGAAGTGGACAGTGGAGTCAAGGAAGGACCTCCAAGCCTGCTTTGACTGCACCGATTGGGGAGTTTTTGAAGCTGCAACTTCAGATCTGCATGAACTCACTGACACTGTCACATCATATATCAGTTTTTGTGAGGATCCGTGTGCAGACTAAGACCTTCTGCGCGTACAACAACGACAAACCTTGGTTTACACCGAACCTCAGGAGGCTGCGCAAAGTCAAGGAGGAGGCCTACAGCAGCGGCGACCGGGACCTGTTCAAGCAGACCAGAAACACACTGAACCGAGTGTCAGGAAGGCCAAGAGGTGTTACGGGGAGAACCTGGAGAGACACCTCTCTGCCAATCCTGATCTCTCAACAGTGTGGAAAGGTTTGCAGAGCATCACGAGCTTCAAGAAACGAACCCCCCGTCCTGTGGAGACCCCAAGGCTTGCTAACCAGCTAAACAGGTTCTACTGCATGTTTGATCGGTCCTCCTACACAACAGGACCTCCTGCAGCACAATCAACAAACTCACCTCCCCCCACAACCGCTCTGTCCACACCTCCATCACCGTTGTCACCTACTCTCTCTCTTGCAGAGGCCGCGCCCACACTCCAGATCTGCAAGGAGGAAGTGTGCCAGATGTTCCGGAGACAAAAGATCAGGAAGGCACCAAGCCCAGACAGCATGTCACCTTCCTGCTTGAAAGTCTGTGCTGAACAGCTGGCACCCACCTTTGCACGGATCTTCAACCATTCCCTGGAGCTGTGTGAGGTGCCCTCGTGCTTCAAGAGCGCCACCATCGTACCGGTGGCCAAGAAGCCAGCCATCACAGGTTTGATTGACTATAGACCTGTTGCCCTGATATCTGTGGTCATGAAATCATTCAAGAGGTTAGTGTTGAACCACGGGCCCCCTGCTTGACCCCCTCCAGTTTGCCTACCGGGCAAACAGGTCGGTGGACGATGCGGTCGACATGGGACTGCCATACATCCTGCACCACCTGGACACCCCAGGAATGTACAGGAATGCCAGGATCCTGTTTGTGGACTTCAGCTCGGCGTTCAACACCATCGCTCCTGACATCCTCCAAGAGAAGCTCATCCAGCTCGCGGTGCCTGCCTCCACCTGTCAGTGGATCACCAGCTTCCTGACCAACAGGAGACAGCGTGTGAGGCTGGGGACCATCACATCTGACACCCGGACCACCAATACTGGCGCCCCTCAGGGGTGCGTCCTCTCCCCACTGCTCTTCTCTCTCTACACCAACGATTTCTCATCAAATGACTCTCCTGTTTTTCAAGATGGCGGCGCGTGCACACGCAGCGGCCACTCTCTGTCCCGTCAGTACGGTGATTTGTTCGTCTAATGAGTGTTTGTCCGACAGTCTTGTGTGTTCGTCTCGTCCGTGCTACAAGTACAGCAGGCAGGTTCTGCTTGACATCGGCAGAAGTGGGTTTTGCGGCGTTCTGGACTTTGAAGCGTCGACATTAAAGGCGCTCGGACTGCTACGTCCTGAAACGTCGCCGACCTCACCCGCTATTCCTCCCCCGGTTGGGAGCCGTCGGAAACGGTGTGCGAGGAGGCAGAAGAGGGGCAAGCGCGGAGGCGTCCGGGCCAGGCTGGCGGCCAACCCAGCGCGACCGGCGGTGCCCTCCATTCTTCTGGCGAATGTTCGATCGCTGGACAACAAAATGGATTACGTTCGCCTGCTGAGGTCTACGAACCGGACGGTGCGGAACTGCTGCTCACCAAGACCTGGTTGAGTGACAACATTCCGGACTCTGCCGTGCATCTGGAGCGGCTAGCGTGCTATCGGGCGGACCGCGCCATTGTACGAGGGGGAAAGTCGCGAGGAGGTGGAATATGCGTCTACATCCGAGAAGAATGGTGCCGGGACTCTGTGGTGGTATGTAAGCACTGCTCGCCGCTTGTGGAGTTTGTGATCATTAAGTGCCGTCCGTTTTATCTGCCGAGGGAATTTACCGCGATTCTGCTAGTCGCGGTATACATCCCGCCTTCCAACATCGAAGGAGACAGGATCGCGGCGCTTGGTGAACTGTACCAGGCTGTCAGTGAACAGCAAACAGCGCACCCTGACGATTTCACCATCTTCGCTGGAGACTTCAATCATGCCAACCTGAAGTCTGTTTTCCCGAGGCTTCACCAGCATGTTCCTTTTCCGACACGTGGAGACAGCTTCCTGGACCTAGTCTACTCGGCGCAAAAGGGAGCTTTCAAAGCCACCCCTCTCCCCCATCTGGGGCTTTCTGACCATCTCACCGTTTTGCTTTTGCCCGCATACAGACAATTGGTAAAGGCATCCAGGCCGGTTCGGAGGCAGGTTCGAGTGTGGCCTGAGGGTGCCTCCGATGCACTTCGTGACTGCTTCGACACCACTGACTGGGACTTGTTTAAGCAGGCAGCCACCTACAACGATTGGACGGACATAGAGGAGTATACTGACTCTGTTACCTCTTACATCACGAAGTGCATCGATGATGTGACTTGCTCGAAATCCGTCGTCACTCGCGCGAACTGGAAGCCGTGGCTGACGGGGGCTGTCTTCAGACTGTTGAGGGCCAGGGACAAGGCTTTCAGAGCGGGGGATGAGGCTGGCTGAGGACAGCGAGGGCCGACCTGTCCCGAGGCATCAAAGAAGCGAAGAAGGCGTTCTCGTGCAAGGTCTCCACCCACTTCAAGGACAGCAAGCCTTTGGCGGGGCATTCAGACCATCACGGACTACAAGCCCGCGCCGAGGAGCTGTGAGGGCGACGTCCGTCTGCTGAACGATCTGAACCGCTTCTTTGCTCGCTTCGACGCCCAGAACAGCACTTGCCCGCTGAAGACCACTCCCCCACCACACGAGCACCCCCTGCGCCTCTCTGCCGACGGTGTGAGGAGGGCGCTTGCCGCTATTGACACCCGTAAGGCGGCGGGCCCTGACAACATCCCGGGTCGAGCGCTGAAGGATTGCGCTGGGGAGCTGTCGGGTGTCTTCACGGACATCTTTAACGTTTCCCTGCAGCAGGCCATCGTCCCCTCGTGTTTCAAGGCTGCCACCATCGTTCCTGTGCCGAAGAAATCTGCACCGTCCTGCTTCAATTACTACCGCCCTGTGGCACTGACGCCCATCATCATGAAGTGCTTTGAGCGGCTGGTCATGGAGCACATCAAGTCCGTTCTCCCCCCCCACCATTGACCCTTTCCAGTTTGCGTACCGTGCCAAGCGGTCCTCTGAGGATGCCATCTGCTCTGCCCTCCACTCGGCCCTCACCCACCTGGAGAGAAAGAACTCATATGTGAGGTTGTTGTTTGTGGACTTCAGCTCTGCCTTCAACACCATTGTGCCGCAGCGACTCATCTGCAAACTCGAAGAGCTGGGCCTCAGTACCTCCCTCTGCAACTGGCTACTGGACTTTCTCTGTCAGAAACCTCAGGTGGTGCGTGTTGGCAACAAAATCTCTGCCAGCATCACGCTGAGCACGGGGGCCCCCCAGGGCTGCGTGCTCAGTCCATTGCTCTTCACCCTGCTGACGCTTGATTGCACTGCGACCTACAGCGACAACCGCATAGTGAAGTTTGCTGACGACACGACTCTGGTGGGTCTCATCACGAAGGGCGACGAGACTCGGTGCAGGTCGGAAGTTGACCTTCTGACCACGTGGTGCAGGGACAACAATCTCCTGCTGAACGTCAATAAGACCAAAGAAATCATTGTTGACTTCCGGAAGGGTCACACAACACACCTGCCGCTGATCATCGACGGTGCTGTGGTGGAGAGGGTGAGCTGCACCAAGTTCCTGGGGGTGCACATCAGTGAAGACCTCTCCTGGTCCGCAAACACCGCGTCACTGGCAAAGAAAGGTCAGCGCCGCCTGTACTTCCTGCGGAAGCTCAGACGTGCATGTGCTCCTCAGGCAGTCCTGTCTACATTCTACCGTGGCACCGTTGAGAGCGTCCTCACCAGTTGCATCGCTGTCTGGGGTGGTAACTGCACTGAACAGAACTTGAAGGCCCTGCAGCGCATAGTGAATACGGCTGATAAGATTATTGGTGCTTCGCTCCCCTCCCTGAAGGACATTTACACCTCCCATCTCGCCCGCAAGGCAACCTTGATTGCGAGTGATGTGAGTCACCCGGCTCACTCTTTGTTTGACCTTCTGCCCTCTGGGAAGAGGTACGGGAGCCTGCGCTCCCGCACCACCAGACTCGCCAACAACTTCTTTCTCCAGGCTGTTAGGGCCCTGAACTCGCTACCCCCTTCTGCGTAGCGTGCGGCACTGTTGCGCTATTTTCGGGAATGTCTGCTGTATGCGTACTTGCTCCTTTTTTTTCTGCTCCTCTTATTTATTTATTTATTGTTGTGTTATTTATTCATTATTTATTCAGCACGCTTTTGTTATACTTGTTTACTTGTTTGTTTGTTGTGAGCCATGTCTTGTCACCGTGGGATAGGGGGGAACGAAATTTCGGTTTCTTTGTGTGTCTTTGGCATGTGGAGAAATTGACAATAAAGCTGACTTTGACTTTTGACTTTTTGACTGTGAAGCTCCGGAAGTATGCAGACACCACTCTCATCGAACTGATCCGGGACGGTGACGAGACTGCGTACAGAGAGGAGGTGGAGCGACTGGTCCACTGGTGCAGCCAAAACCACCTGGAACTGAACCCGCTCAAGACCGTGGAGATGACAGTAGGCTACAGGCGAGATCCCTTCACCACTTTCACCCCTTACTAGCCGCAGTAATACTATTCGCTCCACAGACACCTTCAAGTTCCTGGAAACCACAATCTCTCGGGACCTGAAATGGACCAGCCACATAGACTCTGTCCGAAAGAAGGCCCAGCAAAGGCTGTACTTCCTGAGACAGCTCAAGAAGTTCAACCTGCCGCGGGAGCTACTGAAGACCTATACTGCCACCATCCAGTCTGTTCTCTGCACCTCCATCACTGTCTGGCTTGGATCGGCCTCCAAACAAGACAAGCACAGACTGCAACGGACAATCAGGACTGCAGAAAAGATAATTGGAATCAACCTCCCATCTATCCTAGACTTGTACCTGTCCAGGACCAGGAAACGTGCAAGTAACATCTCTACAGACACCTCTCACCCAGGTCGTAGTCTGTTTGAACTACTCCTCTCCGGACAGCGTTATAGAGCTCTGTACGCCAAAACCAGCAAACACAGAGACAGCTTCTTCCCCCAGGCTGTCGCTCTGATGAACTCACACCACTCTTAGAGTCTCAGAGTCATTACTGTGCAATAACATCCTGCTCTCCACACCTTTTTTGAATTGTCTACATTCTGTGTACTATGTGTCCTCTCTGCATCCATTGCAGCCTGGTCATCCTGGAAGAGGGATCCTCCCATCTGTGGTCTCTTCTCACGGTTTATCATTTCCCGTAGTTGGAGTTTTGAGTTTTTCCTTGCCCTCCTGGGAGTTTAAGATCAGGGGATGTTTGAGAATATTTGTCATTTTTCCCACGTCCTGAGTGTTGTTAGTCACCTAAATGTTGAACAGAGGCTGTGATGTACCGAAGCCAAATTCCTTGTTTGGCACGCTCAAACATGGCGAATTAAAATTCTTGAATCTTGAATCTTGAATAACAAAAATCCCTCAACTTCATCCCGTGCATCAAAATCAATCATATTCCTTATGTCGAGTTTACATCAAGAGCAGATAAATGTAACCATTTTCTTTTCATATTCTGGAAAAAATATTTTAAAATATATTTTCAATCACTCATCGTACAACCAGTTATGAATTTTTTTCCCCCATTCTCTACTTTTTTTTTCCACATCAACAATGTTCTCATAAATCCAGTCTGTTGGCTGATTTACTCACTCTTCCTGAACGAGTGATGGTGACTCTCTCCCGAGTAGAAACAGATGATCCAGTGGCAGGTGTCTCTACCTGGCTGGGATTCATACTTACATTTATCCCAAAGTAACGTGTCCTTTCAGCTGTGAATTGTTGTGGAAGACTGTCATTACCCGAAGATAATGTAGGTGCTTTCTGTAGATGACGTCTGTTCCGTCTATACTGTCCTCCATCAGTAGACTCCACCAAGTAGGACCTTGGAGTAGAACTGGCTTGTACCACTGTACCTGGGGTTGTCCATTGTCTCTCATCATCCAGTTTCATGAGAACCATGCCCCCTGGACTCAGCTGCGGAAGATTCCTCACTCCATTCCTGCGATTGTAGTAATAAGCTTGCATTTGCTTAGCAGCTGCATCCCTTCGTCGCACTTTGTCTTTGTGCGGCCATCCTGGATCTAGGTTCTTGGACAAGGTTGGGAGAGTTGTTCTGATCTTTCGACCCATCAACAGCTCGGCAGGACTCACTCCCTTGGATGATGATGGTGTAGCTCTGTATGTCATCTAGGCCAGGAGAGGATCTTCCTGTTTAAAAAAAGCTTTTGCTACCTGCATAGCCCTCTCTGCCTGTCCATTACTTTGAGCATAATGTGGACTAGATGTCAAATAGATAAAGTCATATTCTTTACTGAACTGCCTGAACTCCTCTGACACTAATTGACATCCATTATCGCTGACTAACATTTCTGGAATACCATAATGTGCAAATATGGCTTTCAGCTTACCAATGACTTCCTTGCTTGTCATCAACAGCACATGTAAAATCTCAATGTACCTTGAATAGTAGTCAGTCACTACCAAAGATGACTGCTTCCTATGCTCACACAGATCTATGCCTACCTTTTGCCATGGCCTGGATGGTAACTCACTTGGCATTAAAGGCTCTTTTCTCTATGTGGCTCTGTTTTCTCTGCAAAAGTTGAATTACTATTGTCTTGATGTCCTGTGAGATTCTCGGCCACCACACTGACTGATTAGCTCTTTCTCTACATTTTACCAACCCTTGTTGCCCATCGTGAATCTTGTCTATGATGATTTGGGAATAACAATATCATTTCCTCTGGTGATCAGTCCTACCAGTGACAGTTCCCCTCTCACTTGGTAAAATTCTCAAGTGACTCAGGTACCTGCTTCTCATACTCAGGCCACCCCCTTTTAATAATCTCTCTCACCAGCTGAAGGTGGGAGTCCTCAGCAGTGTGTTCCTTTAGCTCTTCCATTCTTTGCGGGGTAGCTGGGAGATGCGTCAAGATGGAGTCGATGTAGGCAGCAACATCATCGTTGTACGTATCGTCACTCTCACCTTGAATAGGGCCTCTGGAAAGAGCGTCTGCCACAGCTAGTGTTTTTCCCAGAGCATATACAGCTTCTGCATTAAATTGCATCAATCTCATGAGAAGCCTCTGACATCTTATTCAAGATTCAAGATTCAAGAGTTTTTTTATTCGCCATGTTTGAGCGTGCCAAACAAGGAATTTGACTTCGGTAAATCACAGCCTGTGTTCAATATTTAGGTGACTAACAACAACACTCAGGACATGTGAAAAATGGAAGATATTCTCAAACATCCCCTGATCTTAAACTCCCAAGAGGGCAAGGAAAACGCAAAACTCTAGCTTGGGGAAATGAGAAACCTTGAGAAGAGACCACAGATGGGAGGGTCCCTCTTCTAGGATGACCAGGCTGCAATGGATGCAGAGAGGACACATAGTACAAACAGTGTAGACAAGAAAGGTGTGGAGAGCAGGATGTTATTGCACAGTAATGACTCTGAGACTCTAAGAGTGGTGTGAGTTCATCAGAGCAACAGCCTGGGGGAAGAAGCTGTCTCTGTGTCTGCTGGTTTTAGTGTACAGAGCTCTATAACGCCGTCCGGAGGGGAGTAGTTCAAACAGACTGCAACCTGGGTGACAAGGGTCTGTAGAGATGTTACTTGCACGTTTCCTGGTCCTGGACAGGTACAAGTCTTGGATAGATGGGAGGTTGATTCCAATTATCTTTTTTGCAGTCCTTATTGTCCGTTGCAGTCTGTGCTTGTCTTGTTTGGAGGCCGATCCAAACCAGACAGTGATGGAGGTGCAGAGGACAGACTGGATGATGGCAGTGTAGAAGGTCTTCAGCAGTTCCCGTGGCAGGTTGAACTTCTTGAGCTGTCTCAGGAAGTACAGCCTCTGCTGGGCCTTCTTCCGGACAGAGTCTATGTGGCCGGTCCATTTCAGGTCCCGAGAGATTGTGGTTCCCAGGAACTTGAAGGTGTCTGTTGAGAGAATAGTATTACTGCGGATAGTGAGGGGTGAAAGTGGTGAAGGGCCTCGCTTGAAGTCCACTGTCATCTCCACGGTCTTGAGCGGGTTCAGCTCCAGGTGGTTTTGGCTGCACCAGTGGACCAGCCGCTCCACCTCCTGACTGTACGCAGTCTCATCACCGTTCTGAATCAGTCCGATGAGAGTGGTGTCGTCTGCATACTTCAGGAGCTTCACAGGAGAGTCACCTGCGGAGAAATCATTGGTGTAGAGGGAGAAGAGCAGTGGGGAGAGGACGCACCCCTGAGGGGCTCCAGTATTAGTGGTCCGGGTGTCAGATGTGATGCTCCCCAGCCTCACACGCTGTCTCCTGTTAGTCAGGAAGCTAGTGATCCACTGACAGGTGGAGGCAGGCACCGCGAGCTGGATGAGCTTCTGTTGGAGGATGTCAGGAGCGATGGTGTTGAACGCCAAGCTGAAGTCCACAAACAGGATCCTGGCGTACGTTCCTGGGGTGTCCAGGTGTTGCAGGATGTAGTGCAGTCCCATGTTGACCGCATCATCCACCGACCTGTTTGCTCAGTAGGCAAACTGGAGGGGGTCAAGCAGGGGGTCCGTGACATCCTTCAGGTGGTTCAGCACTAACTTCTCGAAAGATTTCATCACCACAGATGTCAGTGCAACAAATCTATAGTCATTCAGACCTGTGATGGTGGGCTTCTTGGCCACTGGAACGATGGTGGAGCTCTTGAAGCACAAGGGCACCTCACACAGCTCCAGGGAACGATTGAAGATCCGTGCAAAGGTGGGCGCCAGCTGTTCAGCGCAGACTTTCAAGCAGGAAGGCGACACGCCGTCTGGGCCCGGTGCCTTCCTGATCTTTTGTCTCCGGAACATCTGGCGCACTTCCTCCTCGCGGATCTGGAGTGCGGGCGCGGCCTCTGCAAGAGAGAGAGTCGGTGACCACGGTGATGGAGGTGTGGACAGAGCAGTTGTGGGGGGAGGTGAGTATGTAGATTGTGCTGCAGGAGGTCCCGTTGTGTGGGAGGACCTGCAGTAGAACCTGTTTAGCTGGTTAGCAAGCCTTGGGCTCTCCACAGGACGGGGGGTTTGTTTCTTGAAGCCCGTGATTATCTGCAGACATTTCCACACTGTTGAGGGATCAGGATTGGCAGAGAGGTGTCTCTCCAGGCTCTCCCCGTAACACCTACTGGCTTTCCTGACCTCTCGGTTCAGTGTGTTTCTGGTCTGCTTGAACAGGTCCCGGTCACCGCTCCTGTAAGCCTCCTCCTTGACTTTGCGCAGCCTCCTGAGGTTCGGTGTAAACCAAGGTTTGTCGTTGTTGTACGTGCAGAAGGTCTTAGTCTGCACACACAGATCCTCACAAAAACTTGCAGCTTCAAAAACTCTCCAATCGGTGCAGTCAAAGCAGGCTTGGAGGTCCTGCCTTGACTCCACTGTCCACTTCCTCACAGTCCTCACCACAGGCTTAGAAGTTTTTAGTTTCTGTCTGTAGGCCGGGATCAGATGAACTAGACAGTGGTCCGAGAGTCCTAAAGCTGCACGAGCCACAGAGTGGTATGCATCCTTAATTACGGTGTAGCAGTGGTCCAGTGTCTGTGCCCCTCTGGTGGGACACGTTATGTGCTGTCTGTATCTGGGGAGTTCGTGTGCGAGGAACGTTACCCAAGTCTTTGCTGTTCATGAGTGGTACTAAGGGCTTGTGATCCGTGATAAGCTTGAAATGGTCCAATCCAAACTAGTATTTATCAAAATGTGTGGATGCCCACACACTGGCAAGGCATTCTTTCTCTATTTGTGTGTATCGCGTTTCAGCATCTCTGAGTGTCTTGGAACAATATGCAACAGGTTTCCAATCCTCACCTTGTCGTTGAAGCAAAACTGCACCCAGCCCATAACTGCTGGCATCGGCTTACACCACTGTCGGTCTGGTTGCATCATACAAGGTGAGTACAGGTGCTGATGTTAAAGCTATCTTCAAATTTTGGAAGGGTGACTGTTGCGCCGGCCCCCACTGCCATTCAATTGTCCCGTTGAGCAGCTCATACAGTGGTTGACCTCTGGTGGATAAGTCTGGGATGAACTTCAAAGTCAAAGTCAGCTTTATTGTCAATTTCTCCACATGCCAAAGACACACAAAGAAACCGAAATTACGTTCCCCCCTATCCCACGGTGACAAGACATGGCCCACAATAGACAATCAAGTAAACAAGTAAACAACAACGTGCTGAATAAATAATGAATAAATAACACAACAATAAATAAATAAGAGGAGCAAAAAGGAGCAAGTGAGCGTACAGCAGACAGTCCAGAAAATAGCGCAACAGTGCCGCACGCTACGCAGAAGGGGGTAGCGAGTTCAGGGTCCTAACAGCCTGGAGAAAGAAGCCACGTAGTTCACTATTCCCAAGAACCTCTAGAGCTCTGACACATTTTGAGGCTGTGGAAAGTCATTAATGCCAGCTATCCTTTTCCTATTAGGTCTGACACCATTCTCGTCAAAAACGTGTCCCAGAAAACAAATCTGCCGCTGTTTAAACTTGCACTTGGCTCTGTTTAATTTAAGACCTGATTCCTCAATCCTCTTCAGCACCTGCTCCAGGCGTTTGTAATGGACCTCCTCGGTTTCACCACGAACGAGGGTGTCATCCATGTAGACTTCAGTTCCATCCAACCCCTGCAGGGTCTCTGCCATTTTTCGTTGGAAAATTTCAGGAGCACTTGTTATTCCAAATGTGAGTCTTCGAAAGGCGTACCTCCCAAATGACGCAATGAAGGTGGTCAGTTTTGGGCTTTCTTCATGCAATGGGATCTGATAAAACTCATTTGCAGCATCCAATGACGAGAACACTGTCAGGGTTTTTCAGATTATCGTTATCGTATGATTATGTTGGAATGCAACCGGTCATAAATAACCTAGCTTGTCCCATCCTACACAAGGTCGTAAAACACCCCCTGATATGTTTTGACTAGAGGACAAGGGCTTTCTCTATTCAGTCCACTCTTACCCCCACCCTGTTTTTCTTAATAAAAATGCTCTTGCAGGAGCTGAGAGTCAGACCTCCATTCGAACATCGCTGCATGCACAGCGACGAATGGACTCTCCACCTGCAGGTGTCTAAAATGACTTACTTGTCTCCCGTGTGGTTCTTGCAAAATAAGTTGGAGTGAGCGAATCTCTAACAAACACCTTTGAACCTGAGAGCCTTGGCATAATTTCCTCGACTGTTGGCAGCACGTACTTTTCACCCTTTACGGCTCGATTCAATCTTCTCAAATTTGCACAACATCGAACCTCCTTTTTGTTTGGCTTTAGGACTGGAAACATGGCAGCACACCACTCTGTAGGCTGTGCTACCTTCTCTGTGGTGCCTTCTGTTTCTAGTCAGTACAGCTCCTTTTCCACTAGCGGTACTAGTGGCAGTGGTACTCGTCTTGCGCAATGGACTGCATAAGGCTAGGCATCCTCATTTAGCATGATTTTCACAGGTTCCGTCTTTAATAGGCCACTTGTTCTAAAAACTACCTTCATTTGGTCTACTCTTTGAACGAGACCCATTTCCACAGCTTCTCGCCAGCTGAGCAGCATTACATACACAGGAAAAGTGTATTCTTTACCCTTGTATACTGTTTTGGCTGTGAACCAGCCCCTACATCTGAGCCACCCGCCTGGACCGACAAATGGTCTATCAGCTTTATTTATGAATGAATGAATGAATGAATCTTTACTTTGAACATGATTTAAAGAATAAAAACAATAAAAAACAAACAACAAAAACCAAACAATATATATCACTGTTCGAAAAGGAGTAGGAAGAAGCCTAAGCTTATCATGTCCTACCCCTATCCATCACTTAGTTCCAAGTGAGAACATTAAAACTGCAAAAGAACATGTTAGGTTCAAAATCAGCAAAAGGATCAGCAGACAAAACCAGTGAGGCAGAATATTGAGTCTTTCCTCGCGAGAAGTGCATTCAGACTTACAGCAGTCCCGAAATACACTAAAGGTCTGTTTACACTCCTCACTCTTTTATTTAGGAATGCCCCACCCACAATGTGAGATTAGCCCCTGAGGTGGGGGGGGGGAAGCGTGGGCTTTGTCTCATGAGAGAAGAAACGAGATTCTATAAACAAAAAGAAGTCACAGACAAGATGTCATGAGAATCGAAGAGTGCAAGGACAAAATGCTATGTGAAATAAGAAGTCACAGACAAGACACCATGAGAAAAGAGTGCAAGGACAAAATGCCATGTGCAGACATCAACAAAATAGTTTGAGCTATCAACAGCTTTCTTGGATTCCCAGAGATGTAGAAGGTCAGGAAGCTCCAGACAGCATCGTATGACTTGTTGTGGACTGGTGGACGTCTGCAAGGCGAAACAGCAAGCATTCTGTGCAATAATTTTATTAATAAGTACTCATTAGGGAACACATGATAACATATATATACAATTTATCTAACAGAACAAAAGAAAAACAACAAAAACATCTTATACATTTAATTTCATTAACATTTAATTTCAGGGATGTGGGGAGCTTTACGAAAGTAACTTCATTTATAACAGTCACATCAGCCCCTGTATCAATTTGAAATGAAAGTGGCATCTTCTCTATTTCAAGTGTAACAGTCCAATTGTTTGAGTTGGCCTCCTTGCTGACCTCACCCAAAAACTGGAACTGTCCCGTGTTCTCAGTGACTTAATTCACTTCTTTAGTATGACACACTCTTTTGACAATGTCCTCTTTTGTCGCACTTTCTACATGTACTTTTGTAAGCTGGACATTTTCCTTTTTCCTGATGCTGAGTGCCACACCTGCCACAGCTCTTGTCCCTTTTCAGGTCTGTGGCGCCAGCTTGTGGTCTTTTCTGTGCCTTTTGCTGCGTCCTCCTCCGACTACCGTCAACATGAGCCACTTGTAGCTGGGACTAGAGGCCAATTTGAATTGCCACCTCCTCAGCTTGTTGCACCTGCTGGATGACTTGTGATAGCGTCAGGTCTGCCGTGCGCTGAAACTTCTGAGATAATTCCTTATCTCGAATGCCAACAACTAGTTTATCCCGGATGTGTTCATCTCTCTTGTCGCCAAACTCACAGTTCTCCGCCAAATCGAATAAAACTCTGATGTATGCTTCTGCCTTTTCCCCGGCCAGCTGACTTCGCTGATAAAAGTAGGCTCGTTCGTGTATTAAGTTCCGTCTTGGAATGAAGTAATCATCAAACTTCCTTAGCACGACGTCGTAGTCTTTTTTATGTTCCTCTTCCTCAAACTCGAAGCAGCTGAATATTTTCTCCCCCTCACGGCCCATGGCGTAAGTGAGCGAAGTGACCTGGACCTCGCCGTCCTCCTCAGCTTCGTCGTCGTCCGAAAGCGCGAAAATCTTCCACTCCGGCCACTCTCCTGGGCTCATGAATTTGAACTCCGGTGGACTAAACTACGACATCTTAATCGCGTTCTTCCAGTCACGTCACTTCTGACATCATGTGATGTTTTTCTGACGTCAAACAAATAAATCTGTAGGTTCCCAAGAACACGGTTTTAATATATCCAGGACGCAACTTCACATACATCGATGGCCATTAACTATCACCCTTCTCGTCATCAAAAGATGCCTTAACATTCCTTATACTCGCGAGAGTTAACTGTGTGCGTACTTCAGGTACCATAGAAATTTCCACACATTACAGACGACAAAATTAAATCCATCAAATATGATCATATTAAACCCAATACAAGTTGTGTTGCTTTGTTTTAAACAACCCTTGATCCGTGTGAAGTGTCGTTATTTCTGTGACATGACTTTAGGTCTATGGAATAACCTAAAATAGACGACAAACGTACATCCATCAAATATGAAATATTAAACCCAAAACCATTCTGTAAGTTGTATAAATAATGTACAGAAGTTGTGATGCTTTGTTTTAAACAACCATTGATCCATGCGAAGTGTGGTTATTTCTGTAACCTGAGGCCAATATTAAATCCATCCACCCATCCGTCCATCCGTCCATCCGTCCGTCCATCCATCCATCCATCCATCCATCCATCCATCCATCCATCCATCCATCCATCCATCCATCCATCCATCCATCCATCCATCCATCCATCCATCCATCCATCCATCCATCCATCCATCCATCCATCTTCTATACCGCTTGTCCCCACCATCAAATATGAAATATTAAACCCTAAACCAGCTCCAAGTTGTATAAATAATGTACAGAAGTTGTATTGCTTTGTTTTAAACAACCATTGATCCGTGTGAAGTGTGGTTATTTCTGTAATCTGATATAGAAGTCTATATTAGGTTATTCCATAGACTTTATATAGATGCCAAAATTAAATCCATCAAATATGAAATATAGAGGATATGCACTGACGTTACAGATCGGGGCGGCCATTATTGTTTGCGTGGCAAAAAGCCTCGTCCGCTGCCACTAGACTCGTGAGGATGGCAGCCTGGGTGGATGTCGTGAGTGATTATTTCGTCCAGTTGGACCAAGAAAGCCGCAAAAGATACATTGCAAAGTTGAAAAAATATAACACTCGTGTTGATCCGCTGTGGAAACCAAGTAAGAATGCCACCAGCTCAAGCGTAGCAGGAGCTGGGACAGCAAGCTTTTGGTCCTCCGATAAGGCGACTTTTCACCAGTAACATATCCAGACATTTACAACTATTTGATAGATTGTTCAAGTCCATATACCAAGGCAGACCTCAGAGCCTACAAGGGTTTGCAACGATATTGCTACCTGACTGCTGGTTATGTCCATTCCGTTGAGTCACTGCCAGTGGAGCGAAACGGAGAAGATGCCAGCCATGGCAGTACATAATATAATAATAATATATTATAATTGCAGATATGTGAACAATTTAATTATTAGAAACTAGCAATTGGACAAACATACTGTAATGAAGCTGTATAATTATGCATTCCTTAGGTCATGCGAGTAGCAGGAAGAAACAGGGACTATCCATTACAGGCTCTTGGCCCACAGGGTAAAAAACAAACATCACATATATTAAAAAAAAGAGTACATTTCAAATGTTATGAGAGGCACTCATGCCAGCGTCCTCTGATGGTGGATGTGTACCTTATAGCACTACATCCAGTATACCTCACAGATGAATGTTGAGGGGGACAGTTAATGGACCTGGTGTGCCTGTGGCTGGCAGGGGGAGGGGATTTTTCTCCCCTAGCTGAATGTTGACAAAATGTGGATTTTGAAAGGGGGGAGTAGCCCCTATGTAAAAATGACAAACTTTAATAAAAATAGGGAAAAAAGCAAATACAAATAAAAATGGAGAAATAACATGACCATAATAACGGCGGGATGCGCGAGCCTGGCCAGACCGTGGCGTCAACATTGATACGCTGTCCCCCCCCCCCCTAACCCTAACCCGACCCCATGTCTGAGGTCGTGGGGCTGGGGAGCATGGCCACTAATGTGTTCACTGATCACATAGCGCATCAAATTGAATGGTTCAGGAAGGTGGTGAGGAGATTGAACCAGGTGCAGCTTGCGGACAGTAAGAAGGAGAAGAAGCAGATGGTCATGGTACAAGCCCCACCTCAACAGATCTTGTTGCAGCCCCTGCAGCCCTCTGGCCAACCACCGCAGGCAGCCGTGGCAGTGCCTGTCAGTCTAGCACCCCAATGGGGGCACAACCAAACCCAGTCCTGGGGCGCCAGAGGGCGTGGAAGCAGGGGAAAGGCAGGAAAGCCGAAACCGCCAGGGCGCCTGGAACAGAGGTCTGACGTTTGCTATAACTGTGGCCAAGTAGGACACTGGGCCCGGAACTGCAGCATGCCCACCAGAGGAAGCTTCGGAGGGGGGGGGGGGGGGCGGTGTCAGTCAATACTCCCCCAAACCCCAGGGCCCGGTAAACCCCTTTGGGGGACCGGAACCTGGATTCTAGAGGTGCCCGGAGGGCCCAGAGGGGGGATGTCAGCTGGTAGTGTCAGGTCTGGAACGAGAGCCAACAATAACAGTGAAAGTAAACAATCAACTGTTGGCAGCAATGGTTCTCAGCGGAGCGGCTTTCATTTGCGTCCGGCCTGAAGATGCTAGTCATCTCCCCATGTCCGGTCATTTTGTACGGACAATAGAGTTCGAGGGTATAAAACAGCTGATCCCTTCCACAAGACCAGTGAAGCTCTGCTGGAAAGACCAAACGATAAACATGCCAGTTTTGGTATCGTACCCAGATTGCCCTCCTGGGCAGAGACGCCCTGTGCAGATTGAACTGCACCATACAGTGTTCTCCTGATGGTTGTGTGATCCCACACGAGACATGCCATAAGGTGCTGATGCAGTCAAGACTCCGAGAAAGTACGCCTACAGTGTTCTGGATCGGTGACATCAGCAATGACCTGTTGGGGCTTTTCAAGAAGTGGGAAAGGTTAATTTATGCCAACACCTACGGAGCAAGGGTCCCCGAATATCTGTATCACTGCACGCTCCAACACTCCAAAGATTCAACACAGTCCCAGGCAGAAGAGTGGTTGCAGCGACAACCCCGCGAAGTGCAACATTGGACTTGTAAAGTCAGCACAACCAGTAAAAGTGGATCTTTGGCCCGGCTGCAAGCCTCTGTGGAAAACACAGTACCCACTGAAGGAGGAAGCAGTGCGGGGGATCGAGACACAGATTGAAGGATTGCTTGTGGCGAACGTGTTGACAATTACCCAAACGCCTCTTAGCAGCACGCCAATATTGCCGTTGAAAAAGCCAGACAATTCCCACCGGCTGGTATATGATCTTCGGGCGGTGAAAGAGGTGGTCGTTGACAAGGTAGCTGATGTGCTGGACCCTCACACCTTGCTGACACAAATTCTACCTGACGCAGAGTGCTTCACGGTGCTGGACTTGTGTGGCGCTTTTTTCAACATCCCCCTCAGCCGCAAATCACAAGGACTTTTTGGTTTTACATTCAAGGGTCAGTTTTATCAGTACCAGAGACTTCCGATGGGCTATAAACATAGCCCCCATGTGTTCAACAAAGTGCTAAGAGACGATCTTGAAGGGTTGGAACGGCAGGTGCAGAGCACCGTCATTCAATACGTGAATGACATTATTGTCTGTGCATCAGATGTAGAGACGTGTCACAAAGATTCAATCAAATTGTTGCAAATTCTCAGGGAGAAGGGCCACAAGGTGTCACAGAAAAAAACTCCAATACTGCCAATTGCAGGTTGACTATTTGAGCCAGAAAATATCACGCGGGCTGAGACGTATTTCTGATGGACATTTGGAGGCTATACGGACAGCCCCGAAGCCCAGAACTGTCAGAAAAATGTTGACATTCCTGGGCATCGCGGGTTATTCAACCTCCTGGGTGGAAGAATACGCTAAATTAGTAGGGCCTCTGAGGGCCATGATCAAAGGCAATTATGAACTCCACGCAGTGCTGGATTGGACACAGGATGGCCACATGGCATTTAAAACGATCAAAACGAGATTGCAAGAGGCTCCGGCTTTGGCTTCATCGGATTACTTAAAGAATTTTGTGTTATTCACGTCCACCTCGGCAGGGGGTAGGTGTGTGTGTGCAGTACTCTGCCAGCCTACAGGGACCGGGTCCGGACCCCAACCTGAGGCCTACTACTCAACATCTTATTCAGAGGTGGAGATGGGACTGCTACCTTGTTATCGAACGATGGTGGGAGTCTATTTGATGTATGATAAAGCCTCTTCCGTCACGATGGGCTGTCCTGTGACCGTAGTTCTAATATCCATTGGTAGGGCATTCCAAAGCTCTGGAGCCCGAATAGAGAATGCTCTAGACCCTGCAGACATTTTCTTGGCCCTCGGTATAACTAAAAGACTAGCGTTTTGCGAACGAAGGTTACGAGATGGAACATAAGGAACGACTAGGTCGACGAGATATGAAGGCGCTAAGCCATGCAGTGATTTATAGGTTAGTAGAAGAACCTTGAAGTCAGAAATCAGAAATCAGAAATCAGAAAACCTTTATTGTCATTCTACATAGTACAATGAAATTGGAGACCTCCATCCAGTGCATGAGGTAGATAAGAGTTACATAGTCAAGTAATCGACTAGTAGAAAAGTAGATGAATAATCAGAAACAGTAGTGCGGACAAAGTGCAGTAGTAGTGCAGGAGGAAAGTGTCATCAGTGTCGGCTGGAGTTGAGGGCGGCTATGGCTTGGGGAAAGAAACTGTTTTTGAGTCTGTTTGTCCTGGTCTTCATTTGCCTGTAGCGTCTTCCAGAGGGCAACAGGTCAAACAGGGCGGAGCCAGGGTGGGAGCTGTCCGCTGAGATGGCCTTAGCCCTGCTGAGGCAGCGGGTAGTGTAGATGTCCGTAAGGGAGGGGAGAGGGCGGCCGATGATCCTCTGGGCTGCCTTCACCACTCTCTGCAGCTTCTCCCTGTCAGCGGCGGTGGAGCTGCCGAACCATACTACGATGCAGTAGGTCAGTAGACTCTCGATGGAAGATCGGTAGAAGGTCAGCAACAGGTCGGTGTTGAGGTTGTACCTCCTGAGGACTCTCAGGAAGTGTAACCGCTGCTGAGCCTTCTTGACGATGGTGGTGATGTTCTCTGACCAGGAGATCCAGTCAGAGATGTGGACGCCCAGGTACTTGGTGCTGTGGACCCTCTCCACCTGCTCGCCGTTGATGAAGAGGGGAGTTGGCTCAGGGCTGTGTCTTCTGAAGTCTATGATGAGCTCGTTGGTCTTCTTGGTGTTCAGAGCGAGATTGTTCTCAGAGCACCAGTCGACCAGCTCCAGGACCTCCTCTCTGTAGGCTACCTCATCGCCATTGGAGATGAGACCGACCACAGTGGTATCGTCGGCGAACTTGACAATCCGGTTGTGGTTGTGAGCCGGTCTGCAATCATGAGTGTAGAGGCAGAAGAGGAGGGGGCTCAACACACAGCCCTGTGGGGAGCCGATGCTCAGCGTACGGGTGGAGGAGAGGCGGGAGCCAACTCTCACAGCCTGGAGTCGGTTGGTCAGAAAGTCATTAATCCAGGCACATGTGAGAGAGGGGAGTCCGAGAGTGTCCAGCTTTGTGGTGAGTCTGTCCGGGAGGATGGTGTTGAATGCCGAACTGTAATCCACAAAGAGCATCCGGACATAGCTCTGCTGCTGCTCCAGGTGGTTCACCGCACAATGGAGGGCTACGGCGATGGCGTCCTCTGTGGATCTGTTGGTCCGGTATGCAAACTGGTGGGGGTCGAGGTGTGGGGGAAGATAATCCTTGATGTGCTGAAGAACCAGCCTCTCAAAGCACTTCATGATCACCGGAGTGAGGGCCACTGGTCGGTAATCATTCAGGCTAGAGATGGCCGACTTCTTCGGCACTGGGATGATGGTTGAGGTTTTCAGGCAGGGCGGGACGGTTGCTAGGGCCAGGGAGCGGTTGAAAATCGTGGTGAAGGTGGGGGCGAGCTCCTCAGCGCATGCCCTCAGCACCTTGCCGGGGACCCCATCCGGGCCTGCGGCCTTTCTGGGATTCACTGTAAGGAGCACCTTTCTGACCTTGTGCTCCTGAACAGTGAGTGGAGTGATGTCAGAGCTGGGTGGGGGAGGGGGCAGGGCAGGGACAGGGGAGTGCTGCTGGGATGTTCCAAACCGAGCAAAGAAGCTGTTTAGCTCCTCTGCCAGCTGTGCGCCTTGGTCTTCGACTTGAGCGGCACTGCCCCTGAAGTTGGTGATCTCCTGGATGCCCTGCCACACCTTGCGGCCGTTGTTGCTGGACAGGTGGGACTCGATGCGTTGTCTGTGGTCCGCTTTCGCCCGTTTGACTCCTCTCCTCAGCTCAGCTCTGGCAGCGCTGTACAGAGCTCTGTCTCCTGACCTGAAGGCGGTGTCGCGGGCTCTGAGGAGAGAGCGGACCTGGCTGCACATCCAGGGTTTCTGGTTAGGGAAGACACGGATGGTTTTGGTCACAGTCACATTGCTGGCGCAGAACTGGATGTAGCCCAGAACTGTGTCTCTGTGTGTCCCCAGCTCCTGGTGGTCGAACAGGTCCCAGTCTGTCCGTTGAAAACAGTCTTTGAGTTTGTGGAGTGCATCCTCAGGCCAGGAGGTGATGGTCCTTAAGGTGGGTCTGAGTTTGCGTCTGAGGGGGGTGTAGGCAGGGAAGAGCAGGAGGGACAGATGGTCTGATTGCCCGAGGTGGGGGAGGGGGATAGCTCTGTATGCATGTTTGATGTTGGTGTAGACATGGTCCAGGGTGTTCTCACCCCGTGAAGCACACTTTACGTGCTGGTGGAAATTCGGCAGTACAGTCTTTAAGTTGGCCTTGTTAAAATCCCCCGCTACAATGTGGAAGCCATCAGGGTGAGCCCGTTGTTGTTCACTCACAGCTCTCAGCAGGAGAGAGAGTGCCGTGCTTACGTCAGCGTCGGGTGGAATGTAAACAGCAATGACGATAACAACAGCTAGCTCCCTCGGGAGGAAAAAAGGCCGGCACCTGACTGCCATGTACTCAAGGTCCGGACAGCAGTGGCTGCCTACGATGGTCGCATTGTTGCACCAGTTTTCGTGCACATACATACAAAGCCCCCCACCTCTGCGTTTACCGGAGTCCAATGTTCTGTCCGCGCGTAGCAGGGAGCGGCTTGCTAGCTGCATGCTAGCATCGGGGATATCCGGGCGCAGCCAGGTTTCGGTTATAATAATCACACAACAGTCCCGGACGTAGTGGTTTCCCGTGAGCTGTAGATCCAGGTCATCCATTTTGTGCAGCAGGGATCTGGCGTTGGAGAGAAACAGGCTCGGGAGAGGCGGCTTGTGCGGTTGTTTACGTAGCCTTAGCATTAGGCCAGACCGACGGCCTCGCTTTTGCTTCCTCTCTCTTCTTCGCCTGCGTCGCCTCCCAGACCCGACAACAATCCACGGAGACCCCGGCGGTCTCGCAATCTCGTCTGGGATGTTGTGCTTGCGGTGAAAGTCACTTGAAATAGGTATCCGTGCTTGGTATCCAATGTCCGTGAGCGAGTGGAAAGTGTACTTGGGATTCCCAGTACAGAGTGTGCCAAAGAGTGAAAATAAAAAAATATAGGCAAGGAAAAAAGAGCACTGGCGTGGAGAGCCGTAAGCCGCTGCGTCCGTGCGCGCCGCCATCTTGAATCACTTGAGTCACATCTTAAATGGACCGGGAGCCAATGTAATTTGGCTAATATTGGGGTAATGTGATCAAATTTTCTTGACCGTGAGAGCAGCCTCGCAGCGGCATTTTGCACTAACTGTAGACTTTTGATACTGGATTTAGGAAGACCAGAGAATAATACATTACAGTAGTCCAGGCGCGACGTGACGAACGCATGTATAATAGTTTCCGCATCCCCGGTCGAGAGGATAGGACGAATCTTAGCAATATTACTAAGGTGAAAAAACGCAATCCTGGTTATGTGTTTTTGAAAGGAGAGCGTTTGGTCAAATATTACCCCGAGATTAGTTACCGTATCACTCTGAGTGATAGTACGGTTATCTATAGTTATAGTGGTTTCCTTAAATAAATGTTGATAACGAGTAGGACCAATTATCAACATCTCAGTTTTATCCGGGTTAAGACGAAGGAAGTTGAGAGACATCCATTGCTTAATCTCCGCAAGGCACGCCTCGAGATTACAGCAGTCCTGCGGATCTGTCATCGATAACGGCATATATAATTGGGTGTCATCCGCGTAGCATTGAAAACTAATATTATATTTACGTATTATGTCCCCAATCATATAAATATTAAATAAAATCGGTCCGAGTACCGATCCCTGTGGGACACCACACGTAACATTATAAAGCTCAGAGGACGTATTACCATGGACCACTCGGTGCGTCCTGCCTGATAGATAGGAATTGAACCAGCTTAGTGCTGACCCTGAGATACCAACACAACTTTTAAGACGCCCTAATAAAATATCGAAGTCTACAGTGTCAAAGGCAGCACTAAGATCAAGTAGTAACAATACAGACGACGTATTTGAATCCATAGCTATGAGGAGATCATTAGTCACTTTAGCAAGTGCTGTCTCTGTAGAATGATTAGCTCTAAAACCAGACTGAAAAGAGTCATATCGATTATTAGCGACCATGTAATCAATAAGCTGCTGTGCTACTACTTTTTCGAGAAGTTTTGCTATGAATGGGAGGTTTGAAACTGGCCTATAATTACTGAGACAGTCCGGGTCAAGATTTGCTTGCTTAAGTAGTGGTTTAATAATAGCGGTTTTAAAGGCTATTGGCACTATCCCAGAGGAAACAGACAGATTGATTATATTTAAGACGGACGGTCCTAAAATTGGAAATAATTCTTTAAGTAGTTTGGCTGGAAGCGGGTCGAGTAAACATGTTGTTTGTTTAGCCGTACTAACCAATTTTGTAAGCATTTCAAGGGACACGCTTTTAAAATTTGAGAGGGTTATTGCATGATCCCCAGCGCTAGTAACCGGCGGAGCGATTGGCATGGTATTCTTGATCTCGTCCCTAATGGACTCAATCTTTTGAGCAAAAAAATTCATAAACTCGTCAGCTGAGTGGAAGGAGCTATCGGGGGTCGGCTGGCGCAGAGTTAGCTTTGCCACTGTATCAAATAAGTATTTAGGATTGTTTTTATTAAGATTAATGACTTGCGAAAAATAACAAGTTTTTGCTAAAATAAGCGCATCTTTATATTTCAGGAGGCTGTCCTTCCATGCCTGATGGAAAACCTCAAGTTTGGTTAAACGCCATCTGCGCTCATGCTTTCTACATAATTGTTTAAACGTACATGTTTCATCTGTGAACCACGGAGTTGGCCATCTTAGACTTAGACTTAGACTTAGACTCAACTTTATTAATCCCTTGGGATTACTCCTTCAGGGAAATTCTGTGTCCAGCAGCAGTAAAATACAAGATACACAAGAAAAACACAAGAGATCAAGATATACAGAAGATGCAGAAATACACACAGTGCAAGAGATAGCAATGAAATGTAAAAGAGGCCAAAAGATAAACTAGGCAAGAATATCGAGGGAGGTAAAAACACTACACAGTAGTTGCCATAATATTGCGCATTGTATATTGACGTGAAGAATGTGTACAGTTATTACAAGCATCTCCATGTCCCTGTTCATGTCCATGTCACCTCCTCCCCAGTGAGGAGTTGAATAGCTTGATGGCTTGGGGGACAAAGGAGTTCTTCAGTCTGCTTGTCCTACAATTGGGGAGGAGCAGTCTCCCACTGATCCGGCTCCTCTGATTAGTGATGACAGAGTGCAGAGGGTGACTGACATTGCCTATAATGTCCAACAGTTTTTTCAGTGTCCTTGCCTCTGCCACCGTCTCCAATGAGTCCAGCTCCTTGCCGATCAGAGAGCCGGCTCGCCTGACCAGTTTGTCCAGTCTGGAGGTGTCCTTCTTGGATGTGCTGCTGCCCCAGCACACCACGGTGTAAAACAGGACACTGGCAACCACGGACTGGTAGAACATCTCCAAGAGTTTGTTGCAGATGTTAAAAGAACGTAGTCTCCTCAGGAAGTACATCCTGCTCTGTGTCTTCCTGTGAAGGTGGTTGGTGTGAGTTGACCAGTCCAGTTTTTTATCCAGCCACACCCCAAGGTACTTGTAGGAGTCCACAGCCTCCACCTCAGCCCCCTCCAACAGTACGGGCCTAGGCTTAGGCCTGTTCCTCCCAAAGTCTATGACCAGCTCCTTGGTCTTGGAGATGTTGAGCTCCAGTTGGTTGGCACGGCACCAGGTGGCGAAATCCCCCACCAGGCTCCTATACTCCTCCTCTCTATTGTCCCTGATACACCCGACAATGGCTGTGTCATCCGCGTACTTCTGTATGTGACACAGCTCAGAGTTGTAACAGAAGTCTGAGGTGTACAAGGTGAAGAGTACAGGGGCCAGCACTGTGCCCTGTGGGGCTCCAGTGCTACTGACCACAGTGTCAGAGATGGTGTCTTTTAGTCTGACGTACTGTGGCCTGTCTGTGAGGTAGCTGGAGATCCAGGTCACCATGTATGGGTCCACTCCCATCCTGTCCAGTTTGTCTCTGAGCAGGGGGGGCTGGATGGTGTTGAACGCACTGGAGAAGTCTAGGAACAGAATCCTCGCTGTGGCGCTTCCCTTATCCATGTGGGAGTGAACTCGGTGCAGTAGGTGGAGGATGGCGTCCTCCACTCCAACATCTGACTGGTATGCAAACTGCAGGCAGTCCTGAGCATGTCGCACTTGAGGTCTGAGGAGACCGAGGAAGAGCCGCTCCAATGTCTTCATCAGGTGTGAAGTGAGTGCCACCGGCCGAAAGTCATTCAGTTCACTGGGCCGGGTCTTTTTAGGAACCGGCGTGATGCAGGATGTCTTCCATAGTGTAGGCACTGTCCCCAGCTGCAGGCTGAGGTTGAAGATCCGTTGAAGTGGTTCCCCCAGTTCAGCAGCGCAGGTTTTCAGTAGTCTGGGACACACCTTGTCCGGGCCTGGTGCTTTCCTGGGTCGAAGCTTCCTCAGTTGTCCTCTGACCTGGTCTGCTGTGAAGTAAGGCAGAGCTTGTGTTGGCGTGGGGGGGCTGGAGGAGGAGAGTGGTGGTGCTGTGGTATCTGGGGTGGGGGGGCAGGAGGAGGAGGGTGGGGGTGCTGTGTCGTTCCGGGGGTGGTGTGTTGTGGAGGGAAGGAGAGATGGCTGCAGTAGAGGTGGGGGGGTCGAGGGCCGATCAAACCTATTGAAGAAGTTGTTCAGCTCGTTCGCCCTCTCCGTTGTCCCTTCAACGACCCTGGTCTTGATGTTGTGGCCCGTGATAGTCCTCACACCTTCCCAGACGGCCCTCATGTTGTTTTCCTTCAGCTTCTGCTCCACCTTTGTCCTGTAGGCGTCTTTGGCTACCCTCACACAGTGTTTTACCTCCTGCTGTGCTGCCTTCATGGCCTCCCTGTCTCTGCTCCTGAAGGCGGCTTTCTTCCTGTTCAGGACGGCTTTGACCTCCCGTGTTACCGTGTTACGGCGAGTTTTCAGACGTAGCGGTGCCACAGAGTCGATGGCTTTTAATAATGTTGCATTGAATTCATTTGTAAGATTATCGATAGAGCCACTGTACGCGGGAAACATGGCGGTTGCCGGCGACAGTAACTCAGATAGCGCAGTTGCAGTCATGGAGTTAAAATTACGGCTGCTATAATTCTGATTGCTCTCTTGTCTTTGACAAGGAACTAAAATTTCAAATTTTATTAAAAAATGATCAGACAAAACAGTAGTGTATGGCAGTACTGCTATATTTGAGGTTGCTAGTCCCCGGGATAATACCAGATCTAAGGTATTTCCATTCTTATGCGTTGCTGCCTGTATGGCTTGCGTAAAACCAAACGTATCGATTAAAGTTTGAAATGCCGAAGTCAGTGGTTCTGACGGTGAATTCATGTGGATGTTGAAATCACCCATGATAACTATATTATCTGCATTTGTCACTAGATCAGCCACAACTTCTGAAAATTCATCCAGGAAGCCAGAGTAAGCCCCGGGTGGGCGGTAAATAACAACAAGATAGAATGACGGTAACACAGTGGATCGCACAATGAGAACTTCAAATGTTTTAAATACGTGAATTGAGCGAGGCCTAAATCTAAGCTCAGAATTTGAGATGAGGGCGACACCCCCACCCTTTTTTCGAGGACGAGCCACATGCGAGCTCACAAAATTTGGAGGCGAGGCCTCGTTAAGTGGCAGCAGTTCATTAGGTTTTAACCAGGTCTCAAAGACCAAAAACGTTTAGATTATGTTCCGTGATAAGGTCATTAACGAGAACTGCTTTCGTATGAAGTGATCTAATATTCATAAAACCGAATTTAAGTGTAATTGGTTGATCAGGGTGCGTATCTATCGAAGGATTTTTAAACGGGATGCGAGTAAAATTGTGTTCTCTAGGCCTAATATCACCTCTCAAAAGTTTATTAGGGCGGTGGGATGAAACGACCGTGGGAATTTGATGATGAGTATTTGTTACACATCCGATGGACAAACATTTGTGGGTGTTGAGGGGGGAATGCCAAGACTTGGATGGGGTGTGGACAAATCACGAGGGTTTGGTGGTTGCCCCGCCAGATTTGTTTGGACTGCTAATACAAGAGGCAAGGGGGGAGGTGAAGCGAAAAATAACCGCAGAATATGGTTTTTGGGCGCCATATTTGCTCGAACAAATCGATCATGTCATCGGGAAATGTGTAATCTGCTTGAAAAACGTGAGGCGAGGGGTCGCTACCCCCACCGGTTATATCCCGACTCCAAACGGCCCCATGAGGGAACTGGTGGTGGATTATGTCGACATGATTCAATCGGTCGATGGGAAAAGATACATGTTAGTCATCGTGAACCAGTTCTCCAGATGGCCGGAGGCGTGTCCGACTAAACGGAAAGATGCTCAGTTTCTGTGCCGTGAAGTCATCAGCCGATGGGGGCTTCCCGATAGGATTTCGTCAGACAATGGGAACGAGTTTGTGGATAATACGGTCAAACAAATTTTTCAAAAATTGGGAATCAAACAGCGGCTAGGGGCCGTGTATCACCCGCAAAGCCAAGGCATTTGCGAGAAAATGAATGACGTCCTGAAAAACCGAATTTCCAAAATTTGCCAACATACTGGCTTGAATTGGATAGCTGCCTTGCCACTAGCACTAATAGTATGCAGGTCAAGTGCACTTCGCGACTTACACTTGACTCCTCACGAATTGGTGACCGGGAGACGCATGCCTCGCCGTGTCTGCGCACCAGTGGCAAAGGCCCAAGCCTGTCAGTTTTGGAGGATGAAATGAAGGCCTATGTTACACACCTAACCACAATACATAGGAACATTTCCACCTATGTTGTCGACAGGCAGAAATAAGAAGAAGTGCAAGAGAGACTCGAAGCGAACACTAAAGACGCAGTTCAGCCAGGAAACAAGGTGTACGTGAAAGTGTTTCGCCAGAAGTGGTTCAACGAAAATCGGCAGGGGTCATTTAAAGTTGTGCGCTGTACAGGGATGGCGGTGCAAGTCAAAGGCTCACCAACGTGGTACCACCTGACACACTGCGTCAAGGTGCCCAAGGACGAACAACCCCGAGGAGTGAGTCGTTACTGCGACAACTCAGAACGGCTATCAGAACAAGGATCACCAGAGAAACAACATCGGGATGTCGAAAGGCATGACCAAGATGTGGATGCTGTTGGGCCTGCAGCTCCTGTGCCTGACGAAGTCAGGGTCGACACAACCAATGCCCAGGAAGGCCAACAGTTCGACCATATCAATCTTGGCGACACACCCACTCAGCCAAGGGCGACACCCCACAGTGCGGAACGACTGAGTCACCTGCGGCCGAACGGGGCCCCCTCGGTGGACAAGGCCGTCCGGCGGAACAAAGCAGCGGACGTCCAGTCCGCTGCAGAGTCCGACCGAAATGTTACGTGTAGTAGTGTTGAAGGGGTGGTGGGAGGCGCCATCATCCTGCCATGCAGGTGCCCCAAGGAAGCGGGGTCTCAGTGCAGACGCACTGTCCAATGGGAAGACAACGCGGGTAGCATACTTGCATTGGCGGGCCGAACATTTGCAGATGATGTGCTGCTACTGAATACATATAAATGATTCGAGGTGTTGGGAGACGTTATGCGTTATACATAACCAAGATCGGTGGGACTGATTTTGGACAGTATAAATGCACCTGTTGCAAACGGAGTGGGGAGAAAATGAACCGCTCGGAAGACCGGGACGCATTAATTTCGTGAAATTGGCGGAGAAAAAGGCAGGGGCTGAAAGGCACCCAGAAAGCTTGCTCGCTGGGCTTGCCGAGAAGGGGTTAGCGTTCCCAACCAAGAACGACGCCGCACCCCTGTAAACAAATAACGGCACCGTTGTAACCCAGTCGGGCGCCTTGGATGGCATTGTGACGACGGTGGAGGCCAGTAGGCTGATGCCCGACGTGGCAAGTCCTGTCGACCAAGCGTCGGATTGGTCCCCAACGGAGGGGCGAGGTAACTTGTGTAACGTGGCGCGACAAGCGGCTGTGTGGAAGGCTTATGGGTTCGAGGCCTCGGTATTACCAGGGGTCGACGAAAGGGCAAGCAAAAATATGTGGTACCAACTGACGGCACATTCAATTAAGTCCTCCAAGGTGGTGAGTGGGCTGTGTTTAGTCCGGGTCAAGACGCCTATTACGCCACAGGCGGTTTTTCAGACCATCCCTGTGCCAGCTCCGATTGTTGCTTTGGTTGGTGTATGAGCAATCGTGGAAAGCGCCCGAGACTGATGCTCAGGTCAGGAAGATTTTCAAACTCACAGGAGAGTGTGAGTGGATAAGTGAGCTCCCTTATTTAGATTTACTCGCCGTACATGAGGGGCCTAAGGGGGCGATACTGGTTCAATTGTTGGGGGCGCTGGGGGTATTGTGTGTGATGTTTTGCTTTTGCACCGTGATATTGACGTGCGCGAAAGCCGTGATGTTGTGGTGATTCGATGTGGTAATGCCGGGGGACCAAACCCAGATGCTGTTAATCCCGGTTGAACGTGGGGTGGATCGGGGTTTTGTGAAGGAGGTGCTGGTAAATGATAGATACCGATTTTAGGAAAAAAAAAATAAAAAAAATAAATAAATTAGGGGGGTGACATGAAAGTGTCGCTTTGGTATACCGGGTGTTTTAGCTTAGATTTTGCTTATTTTTCTCATTAGATTGCATGATTGTGTTTTTGTTTTTTCTCCTTTCCCTCATTGTTATGTGGCCTGCCATACAGTGTTGCCCAGCCGGTGGTGTCCGGGTGGGGGGGATGGAGAGGCCTTCCGGCCCGTGATCGACATTGCCGTGTTCCTCACACCAATGTTGCATGTGTGCCTTGCATTTTATGTTGTTATCATCACTCGATACTGGCAGTGGTTCTCATTCGTTGCAGGACGCTTGGACGCTGACCGGGGCCCTGCAAGGGATTCTAAGGACGGTGGCATGGACTTGAGGACTTTGTATGGACAGTGGGCCCTGGGCAGCGCCAACCGGCGCTCCTCGCCGAGGAGGCCTCAGTGGACTGGACATTGCTACAGCCCGCACTCGCACATGCGGGGGGTGGGGGGGGGGGGGGGGGGCAACACTGGGGGAAGTGAGGCTTTACTCTGTTGCATGCTTTGATGATTCGTTTTTGTATACCTCACTATGCAACCTTGTTGTCTTGCCATGTTTATTTACGTCGTTATGTTACCTCTTTTCTTTATACCGTGTCATGTTTACCATACGACAATGCATTTTGACTGGTTTGTATTTGGGGGCGTGGTTCTGTTCATTACTGTTTATGGGGCTCATGCTATGCTTTGTGGAATGTGATGGGTGCCGGAAAGGCGTCTCTGGGGGTGTAGAGTGGGCCTCCCTCTTTTTCCTCATCATTAGATTGGCGAGGTTTTTTCGACGGCGGTCCGGCAACATTTTGGGGCTTCTAACGGGCCGCAGCAAAATTTTCCTCTCCAAATTGATGGCATTGTTGATATAGTCCCGAAGGGGAGTGTGCGGACGGCGTCAATCGGTTAACAGGGTTGGGGGATTCAGTCTTGGTTGAGTGTGGTTCCTGAGAGGCCTCAGATTGCTGTTAGGGAGGAATTCGATATATAATTAGGTTGAGCTTTCCTAGTTAATGTAACCTTAAGTAGCATGCCTTGAGCATGATTTAGGATGAGACAAATAGGTCCAAATTGTAGACGAAAACTATAAAATGGTTGGGGGAAGATTTTTGAATGTTTACCAATGTCATTTCTTGTCGGGTTGTTGTTGGAGCACAAGGGGGGAATGTGGTATATTTTTATTCTGGTATCATGCAATGTATATCTCACTAGTAAGTGTAAGTGTGGACCGGGTCATGTTCGGGTCAGGTTCGTGCAGGCTTGTTTGGGGCTTGGTCCAGGAACGTAGACTCACTGGCACCAGACACATCTGGTTTCCATTAGCAACTGACAATGTATACACCGTGTAGAGTTGGGGAGGCTGACTGGTAGGTCATAGGTCATCCAACAGCCCTCGTGTGCGCGCACCTAGGTGAAGGGAAGCGCGGGGGTATAAGTTTTAGGGCGACAGTAGACAAAGGGACTCGACATCTTGGCTAGGGCGCGAGACACTTCTCTCTGACATCAGTTGAATAAAATCTTTCCCCAATCAGCCGTGTGTTACTGAAGTTGTCCTTTCTCAAGCCAGCCACGTTTTCACCGCTTGCTTGGAAGACCAGCTGACCATCGAAGAGAATTCACCACAGCTTCCAAAGCTTGGAGCTGTTGCGGCCATGTTCCGCCCTACGAAGTAGTGATGTGCATTCCAGTTCTTTTAGGTGAACTGAATCTTTAAAATCAGTTCACTCAAAAGATTCGTTCAAACAAATCGTTCAACGAATCTTCCTGCCACCCCCCCCCCCCCCCACACACACACACTGATCCTTTTTTTTTTTTTTTTTTTTTACACAACATCCCGTGGAAACAACTCATACACATCAAACAATACAACAACACCACCCCCAAATTATTATTATTATTATATAATAATAATTGGCTCGGGTAATTAACACATTTCTTTCGATAATACAACACCTACACACTGATCCATTGGCAACAATCCCTCACCCGGTCGTGAACGGAAAGTTGCGTCACTGACTCATTCGTGAACGGGAAATTACGTCACTGACTCGTAAAGTCCCGCCTCCATCTATCACTCGCTGCTGATTGGTCGTTCGCGAAGATTAACGAATGAGTGACAGACAGTATTGCCGCTATGCCATTGCCAGCCGACGTACTACGTTATGCCGACATTGATGTTTTAATTTTGTATTTGTTGGCTTGTAGTTGATGGTGTTATTATATCGATATATAGTACGTATATGCGTTTGTGTTTGAATAAAAGGTTGAAAAAAACATTATGCCGACATTTATTAATTTTCGGGACACCGACTTATATAACAACGTAAAACACATATCCATATTGTCATATAAAACAGTTAACCAAATGTCTGATTTTTATGTTTTGCTTGGCGAATATAAACGCAATGAATAAAACACCAGATAAGTTTTGACATAAACTCAAGACTCAAGAATTTTTATTCGCCGTGTTTGGGCGTGCCAAACAAGTAATTTGACTTTGGTACATCACAGCCTCTGTTCAACATTTAGGTTACTAACAACACTCAGGACGTGTGAAAAATGACACATATTCTCAGACATCCCCTGATCTTAAACTCCCAGGAGGGCAAGGAAAAACTCAAAACTCCAACTAGGGGAAATGACAAACCTTGAGACCACAGATGTGAGGATCCCTCTTCCAGGGTCACCAGGCTGCAATGGATGCAGAGAGGACACATCGTACAAATAGTGTAGACAATTCAAAAAGGGTGTGGGGAGCAGGATGTTATTGCACAGCAGTGACACTGAGACTCTAAGAGTGGTGTGAGTTCATCAGAGCAACAGCCTGGTGGAAGAAGCTGTCTCTGTGTCTGCTGGTTTTGGTGTGCAGAGCTCTATAACGCCGTCTGGAGGGGAGTAGTTCAAACAGACTGCAACCTGGGTGAGAGGTGTCCATAGAAAGGTTACTTGCACATTTCATGGTGTCAAACGCACCTCTTGCAATCAGGTGCCCCCGGCTTCCCAGTAACGGGTTCGTTTTAGCCGGGTTCGGAGATTCGTCCGTAATCTAACCACCCGAGTTAAATTAACTCCTCCGGAATCAATCTAATTTCTGTACGACGCCAATCCCTCTCAAGTCACCCGAAGCGCGTGCCGAGTAACTCAATTCGAGGCAGGACTTCGAAGTGACCGCATCGTATTGATGGCTCCCCGCTAATGTTTGAAGTTCTTATTCGTTACGGATATTTTTTAGATGTCTTTGTTAAGACCTCAGGGATTCGTTTGTATAGCGCACCCAAGCACTAGTTTTGCCGAAGTAAATGTTGATATGGGTCCGTTCCACTTGGTCGCTCATGCAGCGAGCCGACCAACTTTTTTTATTCGAAAGAGAATCGAATTAATAAAAGTGTGACAATAATAGCATTTAAGAAGAAAATTAATGCCCTTTATATTATTAATTCTAACTTCGTATACGTAGATCTAGCACTTGACCGTCGGAGTTCTTCACCCCACTTAATTGCTTCGAAGAGAATAGCGACTTTCTTACCGAATAAAAATGTCGTGCTGTCTTTAGATTTGCCCAATAATTAATTTGGAAGGCAAGTCTATTTTTTGATCGTGTCCTATTTAACTTTTGACGCGGCCCGACAAAAGGGGAACTGGGCCGCGCCCGACGGACAATCGAAATATTTTTATCCTCCACCAACTTCACTGATTTATTTTAATCATCGTCGTTAATTTATTTAGAAGAAGTAAATTTCCAACAATTCACTTCTAACGAAATCCACTCCTCCTTTAAATATTTACGAAAGTTATTTAATTCTCCAACTGGCTCAGAGTTACTGTTTACGCGGCCCGTCAAAAAGGGGAACTGAGCCGCGCCCGACGGACAATCGAAATATTTTTATTCTCCTCCAACTCCACTGATTTATTTCAACCGTCGCCGTTAATTTATTTAGAAGAAGTAAATTTCCAACAATTCACTTCTAACGAAATCCACTCCTCCTTTAAATATTTACGAAAGTTATTTAATTCTCCAACTGGCTCAGAGTTACTTTTTACGCGGCCCGTCGAAAAGGGGAAGCGGGCCTGAGCCTTTCAAATAGTTAAATAACTTTCCGTTCTACACAAAATAATAATCCGATTTAAACACTTCCGTTGATTTATTTTATTTAAATCGGCCCCAAACCATCGGTTGCACATTCAGTACAAATCCGCGTACAACGAAGTAAGTAATATACAAAACACATTTATTGAAGAAACATGGAATAGAATTACAAATCTCAATTACCCCAGAAACTGAACAATTTCACTCACTGATACCCGTGTTAATAAAATCATTCAATCCCAGAACAATTCGATTGCAAAACACAGTTCATAAAAAAGGGAAGCGGGGATTACCAGCTGCGTGCTATTTTTGGTGAAAGCAAAGTCGAGTGATCAGTTCGATCTTGCTTCTAAATCCAAATTAAAGAAACAGGCTGGCCACGAGGAATCCGGCGGCCCGATGACTATTCCCCCCTCTCGCTAAAATACATAAAAAATATAAATCCCTCTCACCTATTTCTCCTATAAAGTTGTCCAGTCCAATTTTTGGGAGTAAATCCAAGTTAATTTCAGTCCAGCGATCCTGCGTCTCACACAAAGATCTTCGGGACTTTGGAAAAAATCTTGAAACTCCTCCGGGCCTCTTCACGTATAAGCGCTCTTTTGGGGAAAAAAGCCCTGAAGCTACTCCAGCAGGACCTTTTATAGACCTCTCCGTCTCCCCCCCTCCCCTTTCTTTTCTCCTGTACTTTCCCTATAGGGTAAGACTGCCCAGTTCTCCCACGCGTATAGAAGGGACTGGCCAGCACTCCCACGCTTTGTTTTCTGTGGCCTTTAGCAGCTGTTTCCGCCCTGACCACGCAGTACTTTCCACCAAATGCACAGCTAGTGGTAAAACCTTTCACTTCCCCTTTTCACCTTTGACCTACTTTCTGTTACATGAATTGATCGAATTGACAAATAATATTGCTTTAAAGCGGTTACAGAGTACATTTTTAGCCAAGCAAAAAAATCAAAAAATTAAAATCACATAATAAACATTTCATTTGTGCTTCTCCAAACAATTTATGTCACGCCACTATTTTCAGTGACGGGTCCCTTGATCGAATTGACAAATAATATTGCTTAAAGCGGTTACAGAGTACATTTTTAGCCAAGCAAAAAAATCAAAAAATTAAAATCACATAATAACATTTCATTTGTGCTTCTCCAAACAATTTATGTCACGCCACTATTCTCAGTGACGGGTCCCTTGATCGAATTGACAAATAATATTGCTTAAAGCGGTTACAGAATACATTTTTAGCCAAGCAAAGAAATCAAAAAATAAAAAACACATAATAAAAATTTCATTTGTGCCTCCATGCGTGACTTACACTCTGACACCGTGTTCCTCTTTTCTATTTTAACTGGTCTAGCTTATTCTGGCCCCTCTTTTGGTCTCATGTTTTGGTCTGGCGCCATCTTTTGGACAAATTTGGAATTTTAGCTCTGTCAATTTATCCCTGTGAACAATCCATATTCTACCCTTTGGACCATCTCTACCCCCATGTTACATGACAATGGTCCTGGACAGGTACAAGTCTTGGATAGATGGGAGGTTGATCCCAATTATCTTTTCTGCAGTCCTGATTGTCCGTTGCAGTCTGTGCTTGTCTTGTTTGGAGGCCGATCCAAACCAGACAGTGATGGAGGTGCAGAGGACAGACTGGATGATGGCAGTCTATATGGCCAGTCCATTTCAGGTCCCGAGAGATTGCGGTTCCTAGGTGTCTGTGGAGAGAATAGTATTACTGTGGATAGTGAGGGGTGAAAGTGGTGAAGGGTCTCGCCTGAAGTTCACTGTCATCTCCAAGGTCTTGAGCTCCAGGTGGTTTTGGCTGCACCAGTGGACCAGCCACTCCACCTACTGTCTGTACGCAGTCTCATCACCGTTCCGGATCAGTCCAATGAGAGTGGTGTCGTCTGCATACTTCAGGAGCTTCACAGGAGAGTCACCTGAGGAGAAATCGTCGGTGTAGCAAGAGAAGAGCAGTGGGGAGAGGACGCACCCCTGAGGGGCGCCAGTATTGGTGGTTCGGGTTTCAAATGTGATGCTCCCCAGCCTCACACGCTGTCTCCTGTTGGTCAGGAAGCTGGTGATCCACTAACAGGTGGAGGCAGGCACCGCGAGCTGGATGAGCTTCTGTTGGAGGATGTCAGAAGCGATGGTTTTGAACGCCGAGCTGAAGTCCACAAACCAGGATCCTGGCATACGTTCCTGGGGTGTCCAGGTGGTGCAGGATTTAGTGCAGTCCCATGTTGACCGCATCATCCACCGACCTGTTTGCCCGGTAGGCAAACTGGAGGGGGTCAAACAGGGGCCCGTGACATCCTTCAGGTGGTTCAGCACTAACCTCTTGAAAGATTCCATGACCACAGATGTAAGAGCGACAGGTCTATAGTCATTCAAACCTGTGATGGCAGGCTTCTTGGCCACTGGAACGATGGTGGAGCTCTTGAAGCACGAGGGTGTTAGGGTTGATAAATTAGTTTCATCCTATGCTTATGTTGGAATGTAACCTGTAATAATTAACCAAACTTGTCCTGTCTTGACAAAGTAGTAGAACAAAGTGCTAAGATCCTTTGAACTGATTGACCAGCTGCAGAGGAAGCAATCTAAGTTGTTCTGTTTCCCCCAATGTCGTAAAAGACCCCCTGCTATGCTTTGACCAGCGGCCATGGGTTCACCCCATCTTGACCACTCTCACCCCCAACCTGTTTCTCTCAATAAAAATGCTCTTGCAAGAGGCCTAAGTCAGACCTCATTCGATCATCGCTGAATGACTCTCCACTTGTGTTTAAAAGGGCATACTGTCTCCCGTGTGGTTCTTGCAAAATAAGTTAGAGTGAGCACCACTCTAACATTTTGGTGCCGTGACCCGGATCCCTCACATACCCACTGCTGGTGGACGGAGGACGACGTGCTGCATTGTCGACAAGCCAGCGTCCATTAGGAGTACCTGGAAAAGAAAGACCTGGGAAGAAAATTCTTCGCTGGGCCAACATCTTAGGTCTGCCTTCGTCTGACAACAGTGGATTGACGGGATCCAGAAGTGCAACGAACCATGGGAAAAGTAATTAAAAGCCTTAAAGTAAAAGATGTGAAACGCGTAAAAGGAAAAGTGCACAGGAAAAGATACAAGTAAATAGGCAGGACAGAAGATCTTAAGTCTCGTGGAAGGAGGGGGTGTTGTAGAGTCCCCCTCCGGATAAAGTTGTTCTTCTGGAGCAGTTGTTCTCAACTGTTTTATATATTTTTGTAAAATCTCACGTACCCACTAGAGTACCTCCCTGTACCCCCATTTGACAACCACTGTTCTAAAAAGTACTACTTCGCGTTGGCAGGGCTGGGTAACAGGACTGTTGTCTTTAGTTTCCAGGGAAGGAAGGGGTGTTGTAGAGTCCCCGATCTGGATGAAGCAGCTCCTTTTTTTTCAAATAAAGAGGACTTCGCGTAGGCAGGGATAAGAAACTTGTGTGTAAGGATAAATTGACTAAAAAGAGCAATTCTAGCATTAATCCATGGTAATAAAACAGACAAGAAATTTGTTGAAAGGTCAATTTAACCCTGCATTGAGGATCCTTAAAGAAAAAATTTGAAAAACATTTTTAAAAACTAAAACACCAAATTAAGATGGTGTTTAAAATGGTAAAGCTCTAGCTCTTGAAGGAGATGAGAAGTACATGGCGAGTAGATTTCTTAATTGTATGTGACACATGGTGAAGTGGAAGAAAAAGTATGGAGCAGAAGGAAAGTTGAAAGTTGAAATGTGGAAGAAGTGGTAGAAGTTTTGGAGGAGAGTGTGGCTGGGAAGAAACGTAACTGAGAAAGGAAACAAAAGAGAGAGAATTGAAATGTGGTGGAGTGTGGTTGAAAGCTTCACAAGAGAAAAGAGAACAAATTCAAGAGACAAAATATAGAAAGATGAAAAATGATGAGGTCACAAGTGTTTGTCAGACCAGAACACAAGGCCCCAGTGCGTAGGCGCAAGGCCGCAGCTCAAGGCGCGGCTCAAGCAAAGGGGCAAGAGGAGCTTCCGCTCCTATGCAAATCATGTATCCATATTTAAAAGACCTGAAGTCTCCCCCATTTGACAGCAAAACATGTCATTGTCAGATTATTAGAACATTTTCTAGTTTATTAGAACTCCTGTACATACAAGACGTATGACAATGCTGATTGTATGCCCAATGACGAATGACAAGAGATCAAATTGTGTGTGGACACTAAAGTTAAAATTTACAAATCAAGTGGTAAAGAAATACAACTTGCTTCTAAAAGATACATAAAGACTTAGAATGTGCTGTCCTTGCGTGTGTGGGCGGGAACCAGCTCATGATCGACAGCAGGAAATGGCCAGCCTGTGACGAATCATTGGTGCCGGGGCCCCACCCCTCGCGCGCTAGAGCTGTGCATGTGTGTCCCTATGTGTTAAAATGATGAAAATTGGCTAAACTTGTGTGCAAATAAATTTGCTAGACTGTGGTCTATCCAATTTGCACCACAAAACAGAAACAATTTTGAAAAATAAAAATGAGAGGAAAAGAGAGAAATCTGTTTGCGGGCAGAAACTGATCCACACTAGTGCACATTAGTGCCGAGCCCTCATGAGAAATTTGGGGGGAAAAAAACGACAGAACATGCTTTCAGGAATTGGATGAAGCAAAATTGCAAATTTAAGACATTGCACTGCTACATTTAAAAGGAATAATTGATTGGTTGTGTTATAAAATTATACAAACTTCTATATGTGAGTTAAATCTGAGAGATTGAGTTCTTTAAATTTAAGAACAAAGAAAAAAATCAGATTAATTTGCCAGCGGTTTTTTGTGTTGATTTTTTTTTTCTTTTGGTTTGGTGGATTGTTCTATCAGGAACCTTGAGGTGAAAATGATATATGAATGTTGTGTGGAGAACTTGGATAAATTCGGACCTATCTGATAGAAAGACTCCTTTTTGGAGACTGTTTGTGAGATGCAAATGAGCAAGGTTAAATGATTGCCTGATGAAAGGAAAATACAGGTTGAATGGTTGGAGTCTTTGGAGACTACTATGGGAAATTAATAGAAAACCTTTGAAGAAAGGGTGATTTTGAGTAAGTCAAATGCTATTAAACAAAAGAAGTTGCTTTTGGATTGATAATCAACTAGAAAAAAAATTGAGAACCAGTCACACATGCAGAAGATGTGTGAACTGGGAAATTGAGAAGCATTTTGGAAAGAAAGTCAGATTAAATGATGATAAAATCATAAGTAGTAAGGAACACTTCCTCCCAAAAAGTTTGTCAAGGTGTGAGGCATGGGCGTCGCTATGCCTCAGAAGGAGGGAGGGAGTAGGACAGATAGTGAAAGATAGTAATAATACAACACTTTACGACATATGGATTCTTTAATACATTTGGCGTCATACCATTAAGTTAAAATGTTCTCAAGCTTTTCAAACTTTTGCTTGAAGCAATCGGAAGATGATTGAAAAGTGACTAAATAAGCGATGAGGAAGTGGTGTAGCTGTTGGAAGGGCACGCGCTTCCCTGGCTAATCAACACTTGTTTGAATAAAAAGGAGGAGGAATTGGCTGTGCCCATCTGGTGTAGGACTTTTAACGTCCATTCCCCCAGTACAGATCAAATCAAGATCAGAGTGGCGTCCAAGAGTTAAGCAATATCCTTTAAAACAGGAGGCAATAAATGGGATAGCTCCTGTCATAAATGATCTTTGGTTAGGAGGAATCATTAGGAAGTGTTCAAACTCTTCTTGCAAACACTCCTATCTGCGCAGTTCAAAAGGGCAATAAAATTGACTGGTGAATGATACAACATTTGCAAAAAGCAGATGAAGAACAGTCCTTGGCAGATAGCATGATCAGAGCACTCAAACTGAAAGATGTGTCAAATGCAAATTTACTGCCGCCTGATCGTTCTTCCCCACAGGTCAACAACCGCTCCAAGCCAGGAGACTGAGACGACATAAAGGTCGTCAAAAAGAACAAACTGGGCCACCCATGGTGGGAGGGGCCATTCCAAGTCTTGCTGACGACCCCCACTGCACTGAACATTGCTGGAAGGCACAGCTGGTTTCTCCTCAGCCACTGGACGATACAGAGGGTGCTGGACCCCATTTTCGGAGTGGGGGGAAGTCTGACTGCAAAGGGGCCTCGTCGTTTAGGGCGGGGCGTCTCAATGTTGGTGAAGAATGGAATCCATAAGATCCCCACTCTGAGTAGGCAATGGGAAATATCAGTGTCTCTGCCATCCTAGTAGCAACGGGGCTCCACATGCCAGGTGGATCCTCTGCTGCGTTGTGGTTGGAGCATGCTATGGTCTATGGACTCATCTGAATAGACCAATTGACAATGTCGACCGAGGAAAAAGATGGTCACATGATGGGACCCCAGAAACCCACACGAAACCAACACTTGGTACCGGTGTGTGACGTTCACTGTGAGATCCCACACACAGGAGGGATGCTATGTGTGTTCCAACCCCCCCTTCCTCCACGCAAGTTCACCTGGAGGCCAGAACAATGACTGTCACTGAAACGAAATGCATGACCTCTGTGGGAGGAGTTGGATTTCAACACCGTGCTGTTGAAACTTGTGACTCTTATGATTGTTGTGCTCATTTACGACCTGTGTCATCTCATGTTTGAAGTCAGCTGTATTAAGATCTGTGTCTTCTACCGTAGCTGAAGTGTGAATACAACATCTCAGGCATGTCGAATGTGATGATTTTAATGCGCTGCGAGCAGAAGATTGCAATAATGCTGATTAGCTAAACGTTTTTCACAGAAACTTGATGATTTGACCGTCGACAATCCCTAGCAAGTGATGAATACAATGATGTTTCTGTGTTTTTATTTTTATTCGTCTGTCTTCACTATATTTTCTTGCTTATGTTTGTTAATCGGGGTGACATAATCATATGATAAACAGGAGGGATATGATAGGTGTTAGATAAATTGTATATATATGTTATCATGCGTTCCCTAATGAGTACTTATTAATAAAATTATTGCACAGAATGCTTGCTGTTTCGCCTTGCAGACGTCCACCAGACCACAACAAGTCATACGATGCTGTCTGGAGCTTCCTGACCTTCTACATCTCTGGGAATCCAAGAAAGCTGTTGATAGCTCAAACTATTTTGTTGATGTCTGCACATGGCATTTTGTCCTTGCACTCTTTTCTCATGGTGTCTTGTCTGTGACTTCTTATTTCACATAGCATTTTGTCCTTGCACTCTTTTCGATTCTCATGACATCTTGTCTATGACTTCTTTTTGTTTATAGAATCTCGTTTCTTTTCTCATGAGACAAAGCCCACGCTTCCCCCCACCTCAGGGGCTAGTCTCACATTGTGGGTAGGGCATTCCTAAATAAAAGAGTGAGGAGTGCAATCAGACCTTTAGTGTATTTCGGGACTGCTGTAAGTCTGAATGCACTCCTCGCGAGAAAAGACTCAACATTCTGCCTCACTGGTTTTGTCTGCTGATCCTTTTTCTGATTTTGAACCTAACAGATTTTTGGGGGCTCGTTCCGGGGTCTCAATAGACCTATTTCGGGGTTCCGGCCGACTTTTCGACGCAGGACAAGTCCTTGGCCAAGCCATATAGATAGAGAAACCCTTTTCACGGGGCTGTCTCGATCAGTCGGTTGGACGCCGGAGTGGTTGACGAGATCATCCGGGGAGAAGGCCCAGCAGACTGTGAGTATGAATGTTGATTCTGTTAAAAGGAATGAAGGTGCGGTGACAAGAGGTCACTTAAAACCTTGACAATTCTAGACCCTATCAAGTGCAATTAGAAACAGTTAAATTCCGCTGGGATGATGGAGTCCCCTGACTGATAAATCAGTTAAATTCCATGGGAGAGCGGACCCATCTGTTTTCTAAAGAAGTACAGGTAATTTGGAGCAGTTAAATTCCGCTGAGGTGTCGTGGGGCCTCCTAATTAACCTTCCTAGTGTGTTAGCTTTCTGCTGCCATATGAGGTGTTTTTCTTAACTCTTGTTTAGCTGGTTTGGCTTCTTTATCCATGAAAAGATAGGTTTTATATCTACTTTAAGAAAAGGCAAAAATAAGTTTTTCTTACACAATAGGAAGGTTAAGAGTTTAGAGTTTGTTAGGATCCACGGGAGGGCGGACTCCCCTGCTTGCCTGTGAGACGATAAGAATGCGCATTGTGTGTGTGTGTATGGTTTGACTGAGAGTGATCTCATTTGAGCTCTCCTTTATGTAAACAGTGGTTTTGTGTAAAAGCAGAGAGAAGGAGACTTACCACTGAATATTTTACCACTGTCCTGTGAATTAAATTGGCTTTAGGACACTGTAGGTGCCATTCGAATTGCCAACTCCGAAATTTAGAGAAATAAACCATGGGAAAATCAAATAGCAAACAAAAGCCGCTACCCCGACATGAATTGAAATGCAAGGGGTCGGCACCGACAATATAAAATATCTTGACAAATGCATATTTTGGACAGAGGGGATTGCATTATTTGACGTGGCGGTGGCGAGGCTCTCCGCACTTCAGTTGCTCCCCCCACCCTTGTTATCAGCTGGGAAGATTGTCATGTCTATGTTGTGGGCCCGGGTGTTCGTTTCTGTGTATGTTTGTCTTTGTGTATCAGTTCGTTATAAAGGTTGGAATTGCGTTGAACTGGTGCACGAAAACGGTGTGCTAGACAATGGTTTATCAGATTTGCATTGTTAAATGTAAAAATTAGAAATTATAGAATAATATGACGGTTGTCGGCAGAAACTCGTCCGACGAGGAGAGTGCCCAACCCTCATAAAAATGTGGGAGTAAGAGAAAACATACATTGTAGAACTGGATAAGATTAGGTTAATGATTAGAAATCAAAGGTGTTATTATTATTCTCTTATCCCCTGCATTGCAAATGTCTTCTTGATGCAGATTGGTTAACAGGCTCAGACTTTAGTGAGGAGATAATTTATTGCTTGATGGGGGTTAGTAATTGTCCAAATTCTAGTCACATGTTTTGAGGGACCACAGCAACATTATATTAAATTTGCAGGCCATTATTTAGTATGATATGACAGTGTCTAGCTGAGTAGACTGTTCTATCAAAAAATGTGAGAGTGAAGGAGGAGGTTTGATTTGTAATCTGACATTTGGGTCCCATTTTGAAGAGCATAGATTGTTTTTGTTTGTTTATTTTTAAAGATATATTTAACAGTTTATCTCGGTGCAGTAAGGATATAGAAATTAAAAAGCAAAATTACATTCTCATTTTCCCAGATGTGAGGGAAATTGAAAGATAAGGAAGACGAAGAAACGATAAAAAAGAACTAGCTGTTGCACAGACAGGAAGATGATGACACAGTGTCAGCGCGGGCTCGCTTAAGAACCGCAGCTGAGAATGTGATGAATGAAGATGAGAAAAATGATCAAATTACAAAGACAGGTGTTGGGGCACGGCAAAGCGAACCATCCTTTCCGTCTTTGTACCCCAAATTAAACAACTCATTGGTTCCTATAATTTGAGAGGTGATGAAGTACAACAGGTTTTCATGGCATCCTTAACCAAACATTGGGCAAGCGTTAAAGGCACCTGGAGTCCTTTTGATCTCCAGGGCCGTCCATTGGAATATAACGGGGTGCCATTACAAATACAAATTGACCAACTATTGCAGGATAAAAATAAAATTTCAACGTAGAGCAAATTACACAGACATTGGCCGGACTAAACAAAAACAAGATAAGTTGTTTGAAGACTTTAGACACAGACCAGAAAGAGTGTTCAACTGATGTCTATGATCAACAACTCAAAAATGCTCTACATGCAAATTTGCGACCAGTATTATGTCGACAACGAATAAATTCGACAAATTTTTTCCCTATAAAATGGTGCCGTTTGGGTTTGAAGTACATAGTCGCTTCAAAGGAGGAAAAGCATGACTTAAGATACGCGATTGATCAATGAGAAGGCTATCCCTTGTGCCAGGGGTGTCAAACTCATTTGTTCGCGGGCCGCGGTTTAGTCATGGCTTCTTTTGGAGGGCCGGTATGACTGTCATACCCGAGTAGATGTGTGAGCGCCTCATATTGTGGGAGCTGCGGAACAAGCTGACGAGTACCTCGCTTTCAAATCAGACAAGTAAAAACTGGTCTAATATTTGAAATGTAACATATTACTAAAAGTGAAGATAATTTGCAATTCGAGTAATGGCACATGAATATGAAGCACAATTTGACACCTGTGCCTTATACAAAGGTAAAGTTGGATTGGAATTTGATGAAACGGATATGGACATTCACATATTCCATTAGAGTTTAATTGATTGATTGATTGATTGATTGATTGATTGATTGATTGAGTGAGTGAGTGAGTGAGTGAGTGAGTGAGTGAGTGAGTGAGTGAGTGAGTGAGTGAGTGAGTGAGTGAGTGAGTGAGTGAGTGAGTGAGTGAGTGAGTGAGTGAGTGAGTGAGTGAGTGACTTTTCTGTCGCCTGCACGTCATCTTTCCTGCATGGCTACGTTGCTGTCTCAGCTGCATCTGACCGTTGAAAGATGCACGACACTCATTCCTGCCACTCTCATTCCCCTTCCTGACAGCGGCAAATTCCGTGATTGTGTCGATGCTGCCCAACAGATTGCAAAGGCTCGGCCTGATTTGGAAGATACGCCTCTGCCAGATGGTCATGTGGTTTTTGTTGATGGGTCTTCTAAGAAAAATGAATCTGGTGTGACCCTTACTGGGTATGCCATTGTTACTGCCGACGTGGTTTTGGAGGCTGCTAAACTGCCATCCAATATGTCTGCGCAAGCCGCTGAGCTCATTGCTTTGACTGGGGCCTGCAAATTGTTTGCAAACAAATCCGTCACTATCTGGACTGATAGTCAGTATGCTTTTGCTACAGTGCACGTTTTTGCTCAGCAGTGGAGCAACCGTGGCATGATAACTTCTACAGGGGGGCCCGTCACCCATTCCACAATTCTAACTCAACTTTTGGATGCTGTCCAGCTACCTTTAAAGGTAGCGGTTTGCAAATGTGCTGCTCACACTGCAAGCTCTGGTCCTGTTTCTCTCGGTAGTGCTTTTGCTGACAAATCCGCTAAGGCCGCTGCAGAGGGCCTGCTCCATGTCCTCTCGTCTCTCACTGATCATGATTCGATGTCACACATCTCCCCTGATGTGTTGCTTGACATGCAGTCTCAGAGCCCCTCCCAGGAACGTCTCTCTTGGGAAAAACGGGGTGCAACTAAAAACACTATTGGTCTTCACTTCACTGGTTTCTTTTATATCAAACAAATTGTTTTAGGTTATTCACCTGACATGTTTTGGCGGTTTCTTCCGGCTTCATCAGAGTGTCACAGATGTGATAGTGACGCATCTTTATCAGCTGATGAATGAAGGCGCGGCTCACCTGTCAGATTTGACAGGTGAGCCACGCCCTCTGCTGTCCATTCACCTCTCCAGAATGCTGTTCCAGGTTGTAGAGAGCATATAGGCTCCCTCATCCCTGTTGATGGTTCTCGGGCCCCGCTTGCGGATCTCAATGGCCTCCCTGATCCAACGCTGATGTTTATTTTCTCTACAACCTGGAACAGCATTCTGGAGAGGTGAATGGACAGCAGAGGGCGCGGCTCACCTGTCAGATTTAACAGGTGAGCCACGCCTTCATCCATCAGCTGATAAAGACGCGTCACTATCACATCTGTGACACTCTGATGAAGGCGGAAGAAACCGCCGAAACATGTCAGGTGAATAACCTAAAACAATTTGTTTGATATAAAAGAAACCAGTGAAGGGATTAAATAAGGAAAAACAAAATGAACTTAGTACAATTACTATTGGTCTTTTTGTGTGACCTTTGGGCAAACCTGTCTTGCCTCGTAACTTGTTAAAATGGGCTGCTATTTCGAGTCATGGGGTCACCCATGTCTCGACGGGGGGGTATGGTGAAACAAGTTGAAGCTATTTATACTACATACGGCTTTGCCGCTTTTTCACAACGATTTTGCAGAGCGTGTTTGATCTGTGCTAAACATAACCCACAAGGCAATTTAAGACCTCAGAGAGGGAAATTCCCGACTCCATTGTACCCGTTTCAGACAATACATATGGATTATATTCAATTCCATAGAAGTGAAGGGAAAGAATATTGTTTGGTCATAATAGACGCATTTTCTAAATGGGTAGAAACATTTCCTACCAAACATGCTGATGCACTCACGGTGGCAAAGGCCTTATGCAAAGACATCATTCCAAGATACGGTATTCCAGAAAAAAATTACAGCGACAATGGTCCACATTTTGTAAATCAGATAGTGCATAACATTGGGATAATGTTCCACATTAATCTAAAGAACCGTTGTTCCTATCGTTCACAATCAGTTGTTGAGAGATCTAACGCGACTATAAAAAACAGATTAAAGAAATGTATGGAAGAAACCAAACGACCATGGACTCAGTGCTTAGACCTGGTCAATATGTACATAAATATTACAAGTACAACAGGGCTAACTCCCTATGAAACAATGTTTGGAAGGCCTTACAGGCTTCCTCAGTTCAAGAACACATGGGAGATCCCCGAGGAAGCCACGTTAGCTGATTACATGAGAAAAATGTTGGAACGTCAAAAGAATCTAACCAATAACACTGATGATGAACCCATTTCTCCGCAGGAAGACCCCAAAGTGGTACCGGGAGACTGGGTTTTGATCAAGAGTATCAAGAGGAAGAATTGGCATTCACCCAAGTGGGAAGGTCCCTTTTTGGTACTACTCACGACACCTAATGCTTTGAAAATAGCCGAACGCAACACGTGGATTCATTTATCTCATTGTGAAAAGGTGATCTCTGCAGACCCAACCTAAGTACGGAAGGTGAGCAAAGTCTGGTAATAGTGCCTGATCCTGGTGCCAAGATCCAGGGTTGACACGAAAGCTAGCAGAAGCCAATTTCCAAGACACCAACCCGAAGCTCAGGGTGTTGACTCTGAGGAGATAAAAAAACATGAGCATTAGAGAGTCATTTGGTGAGTACTTTAATCAGGCTGTGGCCTGTGCAAAGTCTGCCATGTGTTTTTGGTTGCTTTTGTTGGTTTGTGTTACCATTGTATTTTTTTCGGGGGTTATTTTATTTGTAGGGATAGAGTACCATGAGCCTCGAACATTCTTCTCTCAGGCAAATACCAACAATTCTAATCAATATGGCTCATGGGGAAAAAATTGCTAGACATAAGCGCGACACTAAATCCCCTTTTGATCAGGTTGTTTGTATTCCAGAAGCCGTCCGTGTTCCAACTTGCGTACCATGGCTTTTGTCTTGGGCTTATAAAAACTCATTAATGTTTACTGTGGCTCCTAATACATCTTCTTCTATTATTTTACCTATGAAAAGTTTGAAAGGGTTTCATAATGGTCACCCCACTACTGGAGATAATGGCTCGGGTATTGGTGGTATTTAACTGGCCACCCGGTTAGCACCGGCTGGGGCACCCTTGTCACCACACAAATGCGAGAGTATTGGCTCTCTGGTTCCAGTGAAGAGGCTGTGTTCTTTGCTAAACGAGTGACTTTGAAAAATCAGGGCACAAGCCTCCTTTTGACTCTGATGGTCAAATTCGTCCTTCAAATGCCACCTTGTTTAACACTTCTTGTTGGGGTTTTCAACTGTGGGCTTGGTCCTCTGGAATCGATCCTCGCTTTCCTATTGCTATTTGCCTTAATAAAACAATGTCGGTCGCAGACCGTCCCGTTACAAATAATTACACCCTGTCAGCAGGAGCAAAAATCACAAGTATGCTCCTCACTGATGTAGACAGCTATTTTGTGGCCTCCACAGGGATAAGCGGTCAAACCAACAACTGGCTTCTTATGGCTGAGCAGGCCGCAAAGATGGCTAACACCAGTTGCATTGCATGCATGGGTCCAAGACCTCTTTTTTGAAAATCATACCTGCAAATATAGTTCCTAAGTGTGCTGTTGCTTTAATGTTAAACCCATCCATTTCACCCACTCATGATTGTTTTAAATGGGATAAGGTTTACCCTGTTGCCTCTATGACAAAATCTAAACCCCTTTTTTCGTCCGATGTAGCTAAGGGTAATTTTACATGCATTAGATTACCTGGTACCGGTGAGAAGCTCGGCGCCCTACCTGCTCCATGGTGTGGGTCCATGGCCAATGTCACTGCCCCTTTTTTGCCCATTGCTCGTAGTGATATTTGGTTTTGGTGTAATAGTAACAAACTTTATGATAGGTTGCCTTTCAACAGCTCCGGAATTTGCGCTTTGGTAACCCTATTGCTACCTGTTCATTTGATACCGATGTCCTCTTATGATCTAACATCTTTTGCTAAGTCCGTAGTGCCGGTATTCTGGCCGAGAACGAAACGAAACGCCGAATGGCGGCGCGCGGCTAATCCAACTTACATAGACTCCATTGGTGTTCCTAGAGGAGTCCCGGATGAGTATAAGCTGGTGAATCAGATAGCGGCTGGTTTTGAATCCGCCCTGTGTTGGTGGTGTACTATTAACAAAAATGTTGACAGGATTAACTACGTCCATTACAACGTGCAGAGGCTTGGTAACTGGTCCGAGGCGGGTTTCAAGGCGGTCCACTCCCAACTGGCCGCTACTTCCCTCATGGCTTTCCAGAATCGAATGGCCCTTGACATGCTACTCTCAAAGGAGGGCGGTGTCTGCGCCATGTTCGGTGAGCAATGTTGCACATTTATTCCGAATAATACTGCAGCCGGCGGAAGCCTGTCCCAGGCCCTTGAGGGCCTGCGGACCTTGAACGGGAAGATGAAGGAACACAGTGGGGTGAACACAGAGGTTTGGACCGACTGGTTGAACGTGTTCGGAAAGTACCGCACCCTGGTTTCCTCTGCCCTGGTTTCCATTGCCGTTTTCTCTGCCATTTTGACCTTGTGTGGATGTTGTTGTGTCCCTTGTCTCCGATCCCTAATTAACAGGCTAATTACAACTGCTATCTCTCCACCAGCTGAGACTTTCCCGTTGCTCCAAAGGGATGACCTTTCGATCGACGGGGGTTCCTTCTCTAGTGACGACCCCGTCGGCGATTCTATTGTGGTAAACCTGTCCGGTTTGTTTCCTGAACCTGGCTTTGCCGATTATGACTCAGTTTCCTCCCGAGTGTAAGTTAGTTCTTGCGAAATGTGATCCCTTGGCTGAAAATCTTTTTGAAGTGGCCATATGGGTGATGTGTTGGTCTCCGGGAATTTATGATAAACAGGGGGGAATTGTTAGATAAATTGTATATATATGTTATCATGCGTTCCCTAATGAGTACTTATTAATAAAATTATTGCACAGAATGCTTGCTGTTTCGCCTTGCAGACGTCCACCAGACCACAACAAGTCATACGATGCTGTCTGGAGCTTCCTGACCTTCTACATCTCTGGGAATCCAAGAAAGCTGTTGATAGCTCAAACTATTTTGTTGATGTCTGCACATGGCATTTTGTCCTTGCACTCTTTTCTCATGGTTTCTTGTCTGTGACTTCTTATTTCACATAGCATGTTAGGGTTTTCCAGGTTATCTTTATCATAGGATTATGTTGGAATGTAGACTATAATGATTAACCAATCTTGTCTTGCTCTCACAACGTAGTAAAGTAAAGTGGTTGCTTCCTCTGCTTGAGTGACCAGCTGCAGAGGAAGCAATCAAAGTTGTTCTGTAAAACACCCCCTGCTCTGATCTTACCAGAGGCCGGGGGTTCACCAAACCTGTCCACTCTCACCCCCACTCTGTTCTTCCTAATAAATATGCCCTTGCAGGAAGGAAACTTTTCAGACTTCATTCTGGAGCGAGTGAACTCTCCACCTGCAGGTGTCTAAAAGAACTTGCCTGTCTCCCGTGTGGTTCTTGCAAGATAAGTTGGAGTGAGCAAATCTCTAACAACTCGGGATCCCTCATACCCGCTATCTGGCTGACGAAGGAGGACGTGCTGCATTGTCGACAAGCCAGCGTCCATTAAGAGGACCTGGAGGAGAAAGTCCTGGAAAGAGAATTCTTCGCTGGGCCAGCATCTTAGGTCTGCCTTCGTCTGACAGAGGTGGATTGACGGGACCCGGCAGTGCAACGAACCAGGGGACAAGTAAGTTAAAGGCCTGAAGTTGTGTGATTGTGTTGTTGTGAAACGCGTATAAAAAAAAAAAAAAAAAAAAAAAAAAAAACACAGGTGCACGTGAGATACGGCTTTGGTTTGTCCGAGCTATGAGATTCGGCTTTGGTTTGTCGGAGCTATGAGATTCGGCTTTGGTTTGTCCGAGCTATGAGATACGGCTTTGGTTTGTCCGAGCTATGAGATACGGCTTTGGTTTGTCCGAGCCATGAGAAAAATACAAAGCGCTTGAGTTTGTGTGATTGAGAGTGTGACTGGTAGGATAAATTGATTAAATAGCAGTTCTAGCATTGATACAGGCTAGTAATTTGTTGAAAGGTCAATTTAAACCTGCATTGAGGATCCTCAAAGAAATAAATAAGTAATAATAATAATAATAATAATATTTTTGAGACAAAGAGATTGTAAAACCTAAAACTACTAGAATTAAGATGGGAAATAAAAATGGTAAATCTCTACCTCTTGACGGAGATGAGAAGTACATGGCGAGTAGATTTCTTAATTGTATGCAATATATGCCGAAGTGGAAGAAAAAGTATGGAGTAGAAGGGAATTTGAGAGTTGAAGTCTGGAAGATAGTAGTTGATGTTTTAGAAGAGAGTGTGGATAGAAAGAAAAATGGACTGAAAAAGAAAAGAGAGAGAATTGGTTGTGCTAAAATGTGGTTGAAAACTTCACAAGAAAGAAGAGAACAAATCCAAAAGACAAAAGATAGTAAGTTGAAAAGTGATGAAGCCGCCATTCAATTGAGATTTGAAAAAGAATTCTGGGTACATAGTGGCATCCCATTCAATGATGCAGATGAGAGTTCTTATCAGCAACATCTTAAAATTGCGCTCCTCACTGGTTTCCCCCCTGACTTGGGCAGTTGGGTGAGGAAACACTTGGTGGAAGCGGACACTGCTTGGTTTACAAAAAACATGCAGTGGCCCAGAGACGCTGACAAAGGGATTGAGAAAGGCAAAAGTTCTGATGTATTTCATCTAGATGATGATAATGATCTAAATGAAGATACAACGATCTTCTACCAAAGTTCCCAAAGGGGCAGAGGAAGAGTTAGATACCAACAACGTCGCAAGCCACCATTCAAATCAAAACCCCCATCAGATTCAGACAACTGTTGGAACTGTGGGAGACGAGGACACTTTGCATGAGAGTGTCGTTTTGCAAAACAATACCTATCAAAGGGTGGAGGAAGGAGCAGAGGAAAAGCCAAATTTTTAGCATGACAAGCTTCCTCCTCTTTGACCGCTTATGCTCATACAGAGAAAGAAAGAATAGATGCCCATATGACAGCAAAACATGTCATTGTCAGATTATTAGAATTTTTTTTTAGATTATTAGAAGTCCTGTCCATCCAAGAAGTATGACAATGCTGTTTGTATGCCCAAATTACAAATGACTAGAGCTCAAATTTGTGTTACACTAAAGTTAAAATATGCCAATCAAGTGGTAAAGAAATGCAACTTGCTTCTAGAAGATAAATAAATAAAATTAGAATGTGCTGTCCTCGTGTGCATGGGAGGGAACAGCTCATGATCGACCACAGGAAATGGCCAGCCTGTGACGAATCATTGGTGCTGGCAACTACCTTTTGCGTGCGAGAGCTGTGCATGTGTGTGCGTATATGTTAAAATGATGAACATTGGCTAAAGTTTTAGTATAAAAAAAAATTGCTAGACTGTGGTCTATCCAATTTGCACCGCAGAACAGAAATGATTTTGAAAGATAAAAATGAGAGGAAAAAGAGAGAAATCTGTTTGCGAGCAGAAACTAATCCACACTAGTGCATGTTAAGTGTCGAGCCCACATGAGAAATTCAAAGGAAAAAAAAACGACAGAACATGCTTTCAGGAATTGGAAGAAGCTAAATTGTGAATTTAAGATTTTGCAATGCTACATTTAATAGGAATAATTGATTGGTTGTGTTATAAGATTATACAAAATTCTAAATGCAAGCTAATCTGAGAGATTGAGTTCTTCAAATTTAAAAACAAAGAAAAAATTCAGATTAATTTGCCAATTGTTTGTTTTAGTTAAGTTTTTTTTTTGAATTGGTGGATTGTTCTACCAGGAAACCTGAGTTGAAAATGATATATGAATGTTGTGTGGTGAGCTTGGATGAATTGGGACCAATGTGATAGAAAGACTCCTTTTTGGAGACTGCGTGTGAGATGCAAATGAACATTGATGAATGATAGCCTGAATGAAAGGTTGAATGGTTGAAGTCGTTGGCGACTACTATGGACAATTAGTAGAGCGACTTTGATGAAAGAGTGATTTTGAGCAGGTTGAATGTTAGAAAGAAACATGTAGCTTTTGGGTTGATAATTAACTAGAAAAAAAAAAAACTGGAGTACCAGTAACACATGTAGAAGATGTATGAACTGGGAAATTGAGAAGCGTTTTGGAAAGAAAGTCAAATTAAATGATAATGGAATCGTATGTAGTAAAGAACGCATTCTCCCAAAAAGTTTGTCAAGGTGTGAGGCATGGGCGTTGCCAAGCCTCAAAGGGAGGGAGTGAGTAGGACAGATAGTGGAAGATAGTAATAATACAACACTTTATGACAATTAATTTTCGAATACATTTGTTGTTATACTGTGGTAAATTTTTTGTTCTGGTGTAGATAGGTTAGCGACACGAGAGATTTAGAGGTTCAAAAGAAAGACAGTTAAAAGAAAACATTTTTGATTTGGACAATTGCAGGCTAACAGGAACATGAGAACGATAAGAACTACGAGGTGGGATCCAATTTCATTGGGGAGATTGAGAATTCACAGCACCATACTCTAAGTCACATTTTTGAGCAAGCATGACAATAACATGTGAGAGGTCAAGACATACAGATCAGGGCTTGATGTGGAACGCAGACCTCGATGAGTTGATTTTCAATAATGATACTGAAGACAACATACTGTCCGATTAAATTGGAACTATAGATAAAATGTAGCTCAAAAATAGGATGAGTTGCAGGATTTACGATATAAAAACGAGACCGCTGTTATTAGAAGAATTTGAAGTTTGGTAAACAAACGTTACCAGCAAATTGATGGAAGCAGCTACATTTGGAGACAGTCTTACAAGTTTGATGTCCCAGCCTGTCATTCTCTGTGTCGGAGTCCCTGAAACCCAATCCGAGACTTCGCCTGCAGCCGTGAACAACCACAAAATGGTGCCTGGCTCTGAAGCACCTTTGACCTTTGGCGAAGGACAAGAAAAGACTGCTGTTGTGCTTGGAGGAGGACTAGTACACTCCGGAGGAAATACAACATCCTCGGGGACGGAAAAGAAAGTGAAAAGCGGAGGAACTCACAATGATGAAAATTGACTCATTTGAACAATGGACTCATTCAAGAGTGATGGATGGGGTCGCTCTGAAGCAACAACAAAAGAACACCAACTTGAGAGGGTGAAGTGCGGCAAAAAGAAATGGACTTGGAGTGTCCGACAATCAAATCGCACTCCTTGCTACGGTGTTCCCAAATTTGGTGAAGCTTGGTTCAAAGTGGAAGGGAGGCTCATTGTGCACTGAGTTTGACAGAACTGAGGAGATTTGATAAATAAAAAAATAAATAAATAAAAATTTGAAAAATACGTAGGGCTACAGATTATAATCAGAGATTGAACGGATTTGGATAAAACAAATAGGCTAAAACGGTAGGAAACAAGAGCAAGATCTTATATTTTGGCTCATCAAGCTTAAGACGTAGAGGTCGAGTTATATAAATTTTAGAACAGGACATTTGGCAGTCAGGAGGAAGCTAGGTTGCTCAATGTACCTACTCAATACAATAGTAAGGTTTTTTGTACCACAGTGGAGGTTGGATGGTCAGAAAGTTAGGTACGTTCAATTTTTGACATTCACACAATCATGCATAGGAGTCACAAGGCGACAGTTAACAAGACAATGACTGCAATAGGGGCCACCTACGACTGCACCGACATGAAATAGTAGAAGTGAGAGAGCAGAGTATGGGATTATATGCTAAAACGTCTGCTATGCAGTTACCAATAGGAGATTCTATCAAAAGAAGCTACATGAGAGATGGATTAGAATCCCTTTGTCTGTGTGTGTATGTGTGTGTGTGTGTGTGTGTGTGTGTGTGTGTGTGTGTGTGTGCGTGTGTGCGTGTGTGTGTGTGTGTGCGTGTGTGCGTGTGTGCGTGTGTGTGTGTGTGTGTGTGTGTGTGTGTGTGTGTGTGTGTGTGTGTGTGTGTGTGTGTGTGTGTGTGTGTGTGTGTGTGTGTGCACCCTGTGTGGGTGCGAGCGTGTGAGGAGAAAGAAGGCATGGATAAGACAATCTCTTTTACACCAGGAGGCAATAAATGGGAACGCCCCTGTCATAAATAGTCTTTGGTTAAAGGGAATCATTAGGAAGTGTTCAAACTCTTCCCGCAAACACTCCTATTTGCCAGTTAAATGGGCACGACAATTGACTACGAGAGTTGCAAGCAACAGATGAAGAGCAGTCCTTGGCAGATTATATGATCAGGACGCTCAAACTGTGTCAAAGACAAATTTACTGCCGCCTGATCTTTCCTCCTCACAGGTCGACAACCCCATCAATCCAGGAGACTGGGTCTACACCAAGGTCATCAAAAGAAGGAACTGGGCCAGCCACGACGGGAGGGACCATTCCAAGTCTTGCTGACTACACATGTTGCATCCAAGGTTGGAGGACCCACAAATGCATTAACGACGACTGCTCTCCAGGAGGAAACTGGATGGGAGCTTTGGACATCACCGCTGTGCGCCAGGATGAGAGAGCCGTTTTCAAGGTGTAAGGGCTCTACTACCAACATGGCTGCACCATCGGACGGGACCTACTTCATCCAGAGTTTCAGAAGCACTGCCTCACCTGCATCCTATGGGTGCACGTGCCTGTTCAGAACGGATCGTGGTTTTGTGGTCACAGGAGTTGTCCGATGCTGCCTGCCAACTGGACACGAGTGTGTGCGCCAGTGTGTGTGACAGAACACACCTACAGACTAGAACATCATCAGCTGACGAAAACACGAGCACATATACAACTTCTTAGACGTGACAGATGTGATAATGATAATGAGACGTGGATTGCGTAGATGCTGTTCTGTTGAGCATGTTTTACGGAAACTTGATGATTTGACCATCGAAAATGCTTCGCAAGTGATGGATACAATGATGTACTGTTTCTGTGTTTTTCTTTTTATTTTTTTTATTGATAGCATTCTGGTCGCCTGTGGCAAAGGGGCTGTGTAAGAATTTTCCTGCTAATGACATCTGGCCGGCAGGTTTTTCGCTTACACAATAAGTTTGATCTGGGGTGTTGAGGTAATGCCTCATCTTCACTGGAAGGTGTTGCTATCATTGTTTGTTGTTTTTATTTTTGCTGTTCTTCTTTCTTCATTATACATATATATATATATATATATATATATATATATATATATATATATATATATATATATATATATATATATATATATATATATATATTTTTTTTTTTTTTTTTTTTTTTTCTTACTTGTCTTTGTTGTTTGGGGTGACATAATCATATGACAAAACAGGAGGGAGATGTTAGGGTTTTCCAGGTTATCTTTATCATAGGATTATGTTGGAATGTAGACTATAATGATTAACCAATCTTGTCTTGCTCTCACAACGTAGTAAAGTAAATAGGTTGCTTCCTCTGCTTGAGTGACCAGCTGCAGAGGAAGCAATCAAAGTTGTTCTGTTTCCCACAACATCGTAAAACACCCCCTGCTCTGATCTTACCAGAGGCCGGGGGTTCACCAAACCTGTCCACTCTCACCCCCACTCTGTTCTTCCTAATAAATATGCCCTTGCAGGAAGGAGACTTTTCAGACTTCATTCTGGAGCGAGTGAACTCTCCACCTGCAGGTGTCTAAAAGGACTTGCTTGTCTCCCGTGTGGTTCTTGCAAAATAAGTTGGAGTGAGCAAATCTCTAACATAGCATTTTGTCCTTGCACTCTTTTCGATTCTCATGACATCTTGTCTATGACTTCTTTTTGTTTATAGAATATCGTTTCTTTTCTCATGAGACAAAGCCCACGCTTCCCCCCACCTCAGGGGCTAGTCTCACATTGTGGGTAGGGCATTCCTAAATAAAAGAGTGAGGAGTGCAATCAGACCTTTAGTGTATTTCGGGACTGCTGTAAGTCTGAATGCACTCCTCGCGAGAAAAGACTCAACATTCTGCCTCACTGGTTTTGTCTGCTGATCCTTTTTCTGATTTTGAACCTAACAATAGGGTTGATAGAGTAGTTTCATTCTATGCTTATGTTGGAATGTAAACTGTAATAATTAACCAAACTTGTCCTGTCTTGACAAAGTAGTAGAACAAAGTGCTAAGATCCTGTGAACTGATTGACCAGCTCCAGAGGAAACAATCTAAGGTGTTCTGTTTCCCCCAATGTTGTAAAAGACCCCCTGCTATGCTTTGACCAGCGGCCAGGGGTTCACCCCCATCCTGACCACTCTCACCCCCACCCTGTTGCTCTCAATAAAAATGCTCTTGCAAGAGGCCTGAGTCAGACCTCATTCGATTATCGCTGTATGCACAGCGACGAATGACTCCACTTGCAAGTGTTTAAAATGGCATACTGTCTCCCATGTGGTTCACTCTAACAGAGGGCACCTCACACAGCTCTAAGGAACGGTTGAAGATCCATGCAAAGAAGGGTGCCAGCTGTTCAGCACAGACTTTCAAGCAGGAAGGTGACATGCCGTCTGGGCCCGGTGCCTTCCTGATCTTTTGTCTCCAGAACATCTGGCGCACTTCCTCCACATGGATCTGCAGTGCAGGCGTGGCCTCTGCAAGAGAGAGAGTAGGTGACAAAGGTGATGGAGGTGTGGACAGAGTGGTTGTGGGGGGAGGTGAGTATGTTGATTATGCTGCAGGAGGTCCTGTTGTGTGGGAGGACCGATCAAACCTGCAGTAGAATCTCTTTAGCTGGTTTGTAAGCCTTGGGCTCTCCACAGGACGCGGGGTTCGTTTCTTGAAGCCCGTGATGCTCTGCAGACATTTCCACACTGTTGAGGGATCAGGATTGGCAAAGAGGTGTCTCTCCTGGCTCTCCCGTAACACCTCCTGGCTTTCCTGACCTCTCGGTTCAGTGTGTTTCTGGTCTGCTTGAACAGGTCCGGGTCGCCGCTCCTGTAGTCCTCCTCCTTGACTTTGTGCATCCTCCTGAGGTTCGGTGTAAACCAAGGTTTGTCGTTGTTGTACGTGCAGAAGGTCTTAGTCTGCACACAGATCCTCACAAAAACTGATGTATGATGTGACAGTGTCAGTGAGTTCATGCAGGTCTGAAGTTGCAGCTTCAAAAACTCCCCAATTGGTGCAGTCAAAGCAGGCTTCGAGGTCCTGCCTTGACTCCACTGTCCACTTCCTCACAGTCCTCACCACAGGCTTAGAAGTTTTTAGTTTCTGCCTGTAGGCCGGGATCAGATGAATTACTAGACAGTGGTCAGAGAGTCCTAAAGCGGTTTAATTACGGTGTAGCAGTGGTCCAGTGTCTGTGCCCCTCTGGTGGGACACGTTATGTGCTGTCTGTGTCTGGGGAGTTCGTGTGCGAGGTTCGCCCTGCTAAGATCACCCAGAATAATGATTAGTGAATTTGGTAGAAGTTTCTCCATGTCTGTCACCTGGTCAGCCAGCATCTGCGTGGCTTCACTCGCACGTGCATGTGGTGGAATGTAAACAGCCGCCATGACGATCAAGGAGAACTCCCGTGGTGAATAGAACGGCCGGCAGTTTATAAAAAGTGTTTCTAGGAGAGGGCTGCAAGACTCTTTCGACACCGTGACATCAGTACACTAACATTCATTAATGTAGAAACAGAGACCACCTCCCTTTGATTTTCCGGTGAGCTCCGCGCTGCAATCTGCACGCATTAGCCGAAACCCAGCTAACTCCACGGCGTGGTGGGGGCTGCGTCCGTTAAGCCACGTTTCAACAAAACACATAGTGACGGATCTGCTGAAGTCCATGTTCCGCATCGTTTTCGTCGTGCTAGCTCCGGCGAAAATCTCCGTCAAACAGTCTTGATCAGAGAGAACAGGAGAGAAAATACCAGAAGAAAACTGTCCAATGTTTAACAGTGTTTCTCTGGTAAAAGTGATCTGGGATGGACAGCAGAGGACACAGAAAAAACACAAAATAAGACAAAGAAACAGAGAGCGACTCACCGTGGCGGCCATCCGCGGCGCCATCATTACGTCATATGTTTATTAAAATAATAATAAATATAATAATAATAATAATAATAATAATAATAATAATAATAATAATAATAATAATAAAAGTACATCTCAAACCAGCAATCTAATGTGAAACTGCAGTTGATATATTGGTTAACAATATTTAGGCATATATACGCATACACGTTATTTAAAACCTAGTATAAGTAAATCGTAAATCTACATTCTGGCTTACATAGTTCACGCCAGGAGACGCAACACGTTCACTGACTGACTGATCCGTTGATGCAGGGAAAGGCAGTTCACCCAATGACTCGTTCGCAAACGGGAAAGTCAGGATTCGTTCCCTCACTGATCCGTTCTCGCGATGAACTGGAAATGCGAATCACTCACTCACTGATTCGTCCACTCACAGATTCGTTCGTTGGTGAACGGGAAATGCAATTCACGACTCGTTCGTGAACGGGAAGTTACGTCATTTTCTTCTTCGTTTTGTTTGACGGCGAGGTGGCACCACCTTCAATGGGTATTACCGACACCTCCTGGTCGAAGTCATATGAACTGAAAAAAGAACGAATCACTTTAGGAAGTGATTCGTTCACTCTCGTTCACAGAAAATATTCGTTCTTTTCAACGAATCGTTCACTCACGAGCTAACACTACTAATTACCGAAAAGAGGAAAATGAAGGTGACTACTGTCAAACGTTTAGATTATAAGCTTATAAGAATTTCTTTTTTAGTTTACTGTTCTCACTTGGAACTAAGTGATTGATAGGGGTAGAAGTCAAAGTCAAAGTCAAAGTCTCCTTTATTGTCAATTCCTCCGCATGTCAAGACACACAAAGAGATCGAAATTACGTTTCTCACTATCCCAGGGTGACAAGACAGAGTTCACAACGCACATACAAGTAAACAACACAGGAAAAATAAAACAAGAAGATGAACAATAAGAGTGATAGCAGGCTAGCCGCTCCCGATGCACAGCAGAGTCCGGAAAGATGACAGTCAACCAGGCCACTGTGAACACGAGCACACGGCAGGCACGCACTGTCCGGTTCGTGGATCCTATTCAGGCGAACGCAACCCATTTTGTCGTCCCGCGAACGAACGTACGCCAGGAGAATGGAAGGCACGGCTTGGCGAGCTGGGTTGGCCGCAAGCCTGGCCCGACGTCTCCGCGCTGGCCCCTCTTCCGCTGCCTCGCAGACCCGCTGCCGACGCATCCCAACGATGCTCCAGGACGGAGCAGTCCGAGCTCACGACACAGTCCAACCGGGGGAGGAAGAACAGGCCAGTCCGGTGTCGCTCCATGACGAAGCAGTCCGAGCGCCCTTAATCTCTCCGCACCAAAGTCCAGAACGCCATAAAACCCACTTCCGCCGATGTTGAGCAGAACATGCCCGCCGCACTAGTAGCACGACGTATCACACGAGACGAACATGCACAAAACTGCCGGACGAACACTCAGTAAACATTCACAAAACACCGAACGGGACAGAGAGTGGCCGCTGCGTGTGCACGCGCCGCCATCTTGAACATGATAAACTTAGGCTTCTTCCTACTCCTTTTCGAACAGTGATGTATATTGTTTGTTGTTTGATTGTGTGGTCAATTGTCTTCGTTGCTCCGCTGGTCTCCAAAAAACATTTGGTGGAAGGTGGCTGGCTCAGAGAAGGAAAACTTCAGTGACACACGGCTGATTGGAAAAAGATTTTATTCAACTGATGTCAGAAGACGTTTCTTACGCCCCAAAGGCAAGATGTTAGAGACGCGCCCTAGTCTGCCAGTCGTCGCGTCTTATACCTGGCGAGACTCATCGTCCTTAAAAGGCCATCTACTTGGTTCTTTTCTGGTCACGAACAACTGGCCATTCTATATTCTGGGTCGTCCCTATACATTACTGAAACTAAACCTCCCTGTCCAGCACAAATAACCCATGCTTAATCCCGCACTGGCCCCGGCCTTTTAAGGGAAACATACAGAATCACATGCAGTCAAAAATATACTACATACCCCCCTTTCGGGACCTTGTAAGTGTCCCGAAAACGGTCTGACAAGAGATGACATCGGTAAACATCCAAAAATCTTCCCCCAACCAAATTTATAGTCACATCTACAATTTGGCCTATAACCGCTCAGCCTAAATCACGCTCAAGGCATGCTACTTTAACTAGGAAAGCTCAAACTACTTTGGTATCCAATTGCTCCCTGACAGCAATCGGAGGCCTCTCAGGAACCACAAGTAAAGAAAATTGAAGGTCACATTATCCAAATGACGACAGCCACCCTCCTTAGGTAACACCTCAACAACGTCGACAATTTGGGGAGTAACGAATTTGGCGTGGCCCGTTAGAAGCCCCAAAAAGTTGCCGGCCCACCCTGCCAGTCTAATGGCAAGGAAAAAGAGGGAGGCCAATTCTAACACCCCCAGCGATGAGGTTAATAAAGATGGAATAAAGCAATGAGGTATATGATAACGAGGTATCAGAGCATGCTATCGAATCAAAACCCTGAAGTGTTGCCCCCTTTCGCATGTGTAAGTGCGTGTTGATGCAAAGTCCAGTCCACCGAATCTCCAGTGGAGGGTCGTGCCGGGTATCACTGCCCAGGCCCTGCTGTCCATACAAAGTCCTTATGTCCAGTTCACTGTCCATAGAGTCCCTTGCAAGGCCCCGGTCAGCATCTAGGGGTTCTGCAACGAATGAGAACCACTGCCAGTATCGAGTGATGACAACGGCACAAAACGCAAGGCACACACGCAACATTGACATGACAAAGGCGGTAAAGTCCGTCACAGGCTGTGCAACACTGCACGGTGGGTCATATTACAATGGAATCACGCCACATAGTACGCAAAAACTAAAATGAAAAACCGGATAAACAAGAAATTGACGCTTTGTCGTTGTTCTCCACTCCCGTTACTGCTTTCTTCATTTTCCTGTCTTCATTTTCTATTTTTATTTTATTATTTTTTTTCACTTTTCACTCACTTTGTCATTTCGTTAATTTAAGCCGAGTACCTGTCATTCACCATCACCTCATCCGCACATTGCAGATTTGCCACGCGGTCGACTTGGAGTAACGGCATCTGGGTTTGGTCCCTTGGCATTACAACACCTATCCACCGCAATATCATGGCCTTTGAACAAGTCAATATCACGGTGCAGAACCAAAACATTACACATAGTGATATCCCAAGCACCCCCAACACCTGCGCCAGTATTGTCCCCACAGGTCCCAGTCTATTCTGCAGCCAGCTCGTCGCTGAGCAACCAGCGCCCTCGGACGGCCCAAAAGAATCCCAAATGACTCTAAGCGCGTTGTCAAACGCACCTCTTCCAATAAGGTGGAGATTCGTCCGTAATTTAACCATCTGAGTTAAATTAACTCCACCGGAATCAATCTAATTTCTGTACGACGCCAATCCCTCTCATGTCACCCGAAGCTCGAGCCGAATAATAATAAGACTTCGAAGTGACCGCATCGTATTGATGGCTCCCCGCTAATGTTTGAAGTTCTTATTATGTTACGGATATTTTTAGATGTCTTTGTTAAGACCTCAGGGATTCGTTTGTATAGCGCACCCAAGCACTAGTTTTGCCGAAGTAAATGTTGATATGGGTCCGTTCCACTTGGTCGCTCATGCAGCGAGCCGACCAACTTCTTTATTCGAAAGAGAATCGAATTAATAAAAGTATGACAATAATAGCATTTAAGAAGAAAATTAATGCACTTTATATTATTAATTCTAACTTCTTATACGTAGATCTAGCACTTAACCGTCGGAGTGCTTCACCCCACTTGATTGCTTTAAAAAGAGTAACAACTTTCTTAAACCGAATAAAAATGTCTTACTCTATTTAGATTTGCCCAGTAATTAATTTGGAAGGCAAGTATATTTTTCGATCGTGTCCCGTTTAACTTTTGACGCGGCCCGACAAATTTAGGAACTGGGCCGCGCCCGACGGACAATCGAAATACTTTTATCCTTCATCAACTCTAATAATCGATTTTAACCATCGTCGTTATTTAATTTAGAAGAAGTAAATTTTCAAACGAATTCACTTTTAACGAAATTCACTCTTCCCTTAAATATCTACGAAAGTTATTTAATTCTCTAACATGTTCGGAGTTACTTTTTACGCGGCCCGTCAAAAGGGGAAACGGGCCTGCGCCCTTCAAATAATTAAATTACTTTCAGTTCTACACCAAACCAATAATCCGATTTAAACACTTCCGTTAATTTATTCAGACGAAGCAAACTTTCGAACGGATTGAAATTCACTCGTGTCTCAAATAACTACGAAAGTTATTCAATTCTCTAAAATTGTCTGATGTTACTTTTATTTATTATGGTCCTATGTTACACCATAATAACCCCCCGCACATTAATCAAATCGTCAAATCAACCCCAAACCATCGATTGCATATTCAGTACAAATCTGCGCACAACGAAGTAAATAATATACAAAACACATTTATTGAAGAAACATGAAAAAGAATTACAAATCTCAATTACTCCAGAAACCGAACAATTTCACTCACTGATACCCGTGTTAATAAAATCATTCAATCCCAGAACAATTCGATTGCAAAACACAGTTCATGAAAGAGGGAAAAGGTAGATACCAGCTGCGTGCTATTTTTGGTGGAAGCAAAGTCGAGTGATCAATTCGATCTTACTTCTAAAATCCAAATTAGAGAAACAGGCTGGCCTCGAGGGAGTCGCTAAAATACATAAAAGTCGTTTTCCCTCACCTAGTTTCTCCTGTAAAGTTGTCCAGTCCAATTTTTTGGAGTAAATCCAAGTTAATTTCAGACCAGCGATCCTGCGTCTCACACAAAGATCCCGGGACTCTGGAAAACATCTTGAACCTCCTTCGGGCTTCTTCACGTATGAGCGCTCTTTAGGGGAAAAAGCCCTGAAGCTGCCCCTGCAGGACTTTTTATAGACTTCTCTGTCCCCCCCCCCCCTTTCTTTCTTCTATACCTTCCCTATAGGGTAAGACTGCCCAGTTTTCCCACGCCTATAGAATAAACTGGTCAGTTTTCCCACGCCTACTATAGGGTATGAGTGCCCAGTTTTCCCACGCTTGGACACCTGTTGCCTTCAGCAGCTGTTTCCGCCCTGACCACGCATTACTTTCCACCAAATGCACAGCTAGCCCCTGGTAAAACCTTTCACTTCCCCTTTTCTTCACTTCCTGTTTCATGAGAATAACTTTTTAAAGTTACGCTTCAATTAACTCTGAAATAAAAATCCAAACCTTTGATCTATTTCTTTAAACAATTTATGTCACGCCACTATTCTCATAGTCACGGGTCTCTTGATCGAATTGACTAACAATATTGCTTTAAGCGGTTACAGAATACATTTTTAGCCAAGCAAAGAAATCAAAAAGTAAAAATCACATTTGTGCTTCTCCAAACAATTTATGTCACGCCACTATTCTCATAGTGGCGGGTCTCTTGATCGAATTGACTAACAATATTGCTTTAAGCGGTTACAGAATACATTTTTAGCCAAGCAAAGAAATCAAAAAGTAAAAATCACATTTGTGCTTCTCCAAACAATTTATGTCACGCCACTATTCTCATAGTGACGGGTCTCTTTGATCGAATTGACTAACAATATTGCTTTAAGCGGTTACAGAATACATTTTTAGCCAAGCAAAGAAATCAAAAAGTAAAAATCACATTTGTGCTTCTCCAAACAATTTATGTCACGCCACTATTCTCATAGTGACGGGTCCCTTGGTCGAATTGACTAACAATATTGCTTTAAGCTGTTACAGAATACATTTTCTGCCAAGCAAAGAAATCAAAAAATAAAAATCACATTTGTGCGTCCATGCGTGACTCACACTCTGACACCGTGTTCGTGTTTTATTTCTATTTTAACTTGCTTAGCTTAATTTGGCCCCCTTTTTGGTCTCATGTTTTGGTCTGGCGCCATCTTTTGGACAAATTTGGAATTTCAGCTCTGCCAATTTATTCTTGTGAACAATCCATATTTTACCATTTGCACCATCTCTTCCCCCCATGTTACACGACAGCGTCGATGATACTGGTTATGTTGTCAGTGTTATCTGGGATCAAAGTGTAGCAAGCGTCATCCGTCAAATTTAGGGCCACACACAACTCCGCTTGCCTTGCCAAGATATAATGTAAAGCCATGTCGTGTTTAAGCAGAGTCAGCCGATGGCTCTTCTGGGTAAGCGACAATTGTCTGAACCCCTTGATCGTCTCATTTGCAAACCCCTGAAGGGTATATGTAATGTTATCAATTATGTTATGTTATTATATTATCGAAATAAAAAATGTAACCCCATACCAGGGAAAAGTCCCAAGGCCCCATTTTTCTCCCAAGCTAATTCTCACATGGTACGCGTCGGTAGTGTGAAATGCTGCCATCTCCCTCTTAACCCTACTCGGGACCGACTTAAAGGCCTCCCCCTCAGGTTTGTGGCCCTTCCTTATCGTCATTACCTCAAACGGGAGCTTCAGGGTAGCCGAATAACAGCAACCCACCCAGCCATAAGGTAAAAACAAATAAGCTTTCGTCCCACACACCCACCAGATATCCCTAAGGTTCCCTATGGTCGTGTTTCCAGGGACCGCACGATTCTCCACCATCACAGTAATAGCGTGCTGGGTGTCTGCTGGCACCTCATAGACACCCCAGGTCCTCTGTGTGTCACATTAGAGCAAAAACAGGCAGGCACCTTTACCGATGGAACATCTATGGACTCCGGCACAGCGACTTGGATGTCTTCATGCACTGCGAGCATATCCAAGTAGGGGAGTTCACTTATCTATGTGCACACCCCTGTGGGTTTGAAAATCTTCCTGACCTGGGCGTCGGTTTTGGGCACTTTCCACGACTGTTCATACACTAACCAAAGCAGTAACCTAAGTTGACAGTCGTCAGATACCGGCACCGGGACGGTTTGAAAAACAGCCCGCAGCGTACTTGGTGATTTTACCCTTACTAAACACGGCCCACTCCGCCTTGGATGATTGAATTGAATGCACCATCAGTTGATACCACATGTTTTTTCCTGCCCATTCGTCAACAACCCCTGGTAATGCCGAGGCCTCGAACCCATAAGCCTTCCATGCAGCTGCTCGTCTCGCCATAGCATGCAAGTTACTTCGCACCTCCGCCGGTGACCAGTCTGATTCCGCAAACCCTTCGTTGACATTTTCTGGAACGTCAGGCGTCGACTTTACAGCCTCTACCCTTGTCATGAGCGTGCCTGAAGCGACAGCCTGGGTTTCAAAGCTGCCGTTAATTGTTGTCAGGGGTGAGGTGTCATTTTTTATCGTGACCGCCTCCTCCTTCTCGGCATCCCCAGCGAGCGGGGTGTCTGGGTGCTCTTCAGCAATTGTTTTTTTCTCCGTCAATGTCACGAGATTAACGCCGTCTGCCATCCGTGCGGTCTGTTTTCCTCACACTCCGTTTGAAACAGGTACACTTATACTGTCCGAAATCAGTCTCGCCAATCTTTGTTAGAAGTAGAGCGCAGTCTCCTAGCACCTCAAATCGCCTATATGTATTCAATAACAGTACATTGTCCACATGTGTTCGCCCGGCCAGGGCAAGTATGTCATCGGTGTTGTCTTTCCATTTGGTGGTGTGTTTGCACAGGGACCCTGCTTCCTTTGTGCAATTGCATGGCATTATGACGGCACCTCCCAACACTCCCTCAACATTGTTCAATGTAATGCTCCGGTCGGACTCTGCGGCGGACTGGACGTCCGCTGCTGGGTCCTGCTGGATGACTTTGTCCACTGGGAATACTACCTCCGGCAGTAGTTGGCTCGGTGTCGCTGTGCTGAGGGGTGTCACCTGCACCTGGGGAAGGTGCATCACCAAGATTGACACTGTTGAACTGTTGGCTTCCTCTGGCATTGGCTGTGTCGCGCCCGATGTCCTCAGGAACAGGTACAGCAGCCCCATCATCAACCACAGCTTGATCATGCCCTTCTTTATCCCGATTCGGGTCTGTTGGCGACTCTTGTTCTGGCAGTTTTCGCAGTTGCGACTCCCTCTTTGGGGTTCTTCATCTTTGGGCACCTTGACGCAGTGTGTCAAATGGTACCAAGTCGGTGATCCTTTTACTTGCACCGCTGTCCCGGTACAGCGGACAACTTCAAATGGCCCCTACCGTCGTTCGTTGAACCACTTGAGGCGGAAACACTTTCACATACACCTTGTCTCCTGGCTGAACTGTGTCTTTAGTATTTGCTTTGAGTCTTTCTTGTGCTTCTTCTTGTTTCTCCCTGTCAACAACATAGGTGGAAATATTCCTATGTATCGTGGTTAAATGTTTGACATAGGCTTTCATTTCGTCCTCCAAAATTGACAGGCTTGGGCCTTTCCCACTGGTGCGCAAACATGGTGAAGGCATGCGTCTACCGGTGACCAATTCATGTGGGGTCAAATGCAAATTGCGGAGTTCACTTGACCTGCAGGCCATCAGTGCCAGTGGTATGGCAGCTATCCAATTCAAGCCTGTATGTTGGCAAATTTTGGAAATTCGATTTTTTAGAACACCGTTCATTTTTTCACAAATACCTTGGCTTTGTGGGTGATACACAGCTCCGAGCCGCTGTTTATTTCCCAATTTTTGAAAAATTATTTTGACCGTTTTATGCACAAACTCTTTCCCGTTATCTGAAGAAATTCTATCCGGCAGACCCCATCTGCTGATGACTTCACGGCACAGAAACTTGGCCACAGACTGAACATCTTTTCGTTTAGTCGGACATGCCTCCGGCCATCTTGAGAACCGGTCCACGACCACCAACCTTTTCCCTTCGACAGGTTGTATCATGTTGACAAAATCCACCACTAGTTCTCTCATGGGGCCATGAGGAGTAGGGATGTAACCGCAAGGGGTGGCTACCCCTCTTCTCACGTTGTTTTTCAAACAAATTACACATCTCCCAATGACCTGGTCGGTTCGTTCGAGCAAATATAGCACCCAAAACCTGTATTCTGCGGTTATTTTTCGCTTCACTTACCCCCTTGACACATGGGCTAACCCATGTGCCTCTTGAGTTAACAGTCCCAACAAATTTGGCGGGGCCACTAACAGACCCTCGTGATTTCTCCACACCCCGGTAGAGTCCTGACACGCCCCCCCTTTGCACCCAAAGGTGTCCATCGGATTAACGGCTGCCTGCATCAAGGTTACATCCCTGAGCGTGACCCTGTTCTCAAGGTCAACCTCATGCGTAACCAACAAAACGTTCCCCTCCTGGCTCCCTTTCGTTACAGCCCTGGCTGCCTCGTCTGCCATGTTATTCCCCTAGACCAGGGGTCTGCAACCTTTATTATCAAAAGAGCCATTTTGCCAAAAAAATATTATAGGGAGCCGCACAAAATAACAGAACTTGTAAACTTTTAAAAGTTCTCATCTTTTTTTATTTTAGCTGTTATAACCACTGAATACAACAAAAAGTAGCCCACTTTAAAATAAAACATTTAGCTGAGCTTTAAAAATAAACATACAATTAGGATCGTCCTTAACAAGTCCATGTCAGTTCTCTCTCGTCCTCTTCGGGTTTTTTGCTCAGCCAGCAATAAACTGAAGCACCTGAACATACAAAAAAAATCTACATCAGCTTGGAGTCTGATTTTTTTCCAGGAAAAGTAATAGCTTATTAAATTATATTTAATTCTTACCTGTTTAATGTGACTTCTGTGTCTGAACTTCGCTGCAGATCTTCCCTATGTCAGGGGTGTAGGATGTGACTTTGATCTTCATACAGGCCTGTAGGCTTTCATCTATGAGGCAGGAACAGTGTTTGTTCTTTATGAAACAAAATTGCTTGAGAACAATTGCTCGCATAAGTACATATGTTGAGCCAAAGATGGACAAGTCTCCAAATGCATACTTTTTCATGTTAATATAGTACGTGTCAGGAATGGCACTCCATGTTTCAAAAACAAGTTTGGCGGGGTGGGGGAGTTTCTCCATATCACTCCATTTGTGCTCTTTAACGAGTGTAGCCTTCTGACGGGCGACATCTTCAATATCCGCCGTCAGTGATTTGAACTTATTTACCCATATATCTTTATCCGCTATGTCGGCCAGTTCAATTTCTAGATCAGGCTTACTTACTCCGGTGAATGCAATTGTGTTCAGCAGGGATGGGTCGATGTCCAGCGGTGTGACAGGGAAAGAGCATACAGGTAAGGCAGCGTCGTTGGCGGTGAATCCAAATAAATAAGTCCACGCTGAATTAAACTCTCTATTTTCTTCAGAAACTTTCCTTTTTGGAGTTTTTTTCATGGCTATTCAGGGTTCACAACTTCGCACACAGGTTCGCACAGGTTCACACAATCTAAAAGCTGCCAGCAGGTAAAGGTGCGGGATGTTGACGTTGATGTGACGTAGTCTATATATACACATTTGTTGACAAATTATGAATTAGAAATAGGTCTAGCTTTTTAAAAATTGGATCGTATCAACTTAAACTCCAAGATTACTGCGCAACAAAATAAACTAATAATATGTGAATACAAATCAATTAAGAAATACACTTTATTTATGTTCGTTTTTTTTTTGGTTTTTTTTTGGTCAAGGCCAAAGGGAGCCGCTATAAGGAGGCTGAAGAGCCGCATGCGGCTCCCGAGCCGCAGGTTGCCGACCCCTGCTCTAGACGTATCTGACTTGTGGGCTGCACATTTTGCAATGGCTATTTCACTGGGCTTCATCAGAGCCACCAGCAGTCTCATTATCTGTGCATGATGTTGGATGGGGGAACCGTCAGTTTTCTTAAACCCCCGATTTCTCCACACAGCTCCAAACAAGTGGCACACACTGGGCGCGTATGCCGAATCTGTATAGATTGTCACTCTTTTTCCTTTTGCGAGCAAGTACGCTTCCGTTAACCCCACCAGTTCAGCAAATTGGGCTGATGCTGGTTGTGGTACCACTTAATTGTCACAAACTCAGTTCCTTGCGCTTGTACGACCGCGTAGCCAGCGCACAGATTTTCTCCAACTCGATAAGAAGAGCCGACCGTCCAGAGTTCGAGATCCGCCTCTCCCAGGGGGATGGCTTGGAAATCAGACCGCAATCTAGAATATTTTTCTGACTCATGCAGGCAGTCATGGGGGTCCTCGTCCTCTGAAGTTGGCAAAAACTCAGCTGGGTTTACAGTAGTACACCTTGCCAGAGTGACATCCTCTTGCTCTAAAAGTCTGTAATAGTCTCTGAGCCGGGGCTCTGTCAAGGTGTACTTGCCATGGTTTAAAAGAGTCCGAAGACTATGATGAGTGATAATTGTCACAGGATAGTCCATGGTGATAGCAGAGGCTTTGTCGTACATCAAATAGACTCCCACCATTGCCCTATAGCATGGCGGCAGTCCCGTCTCCACCTCAGAGTAGGATGTTGAATAGTAGGCCACAGGCTGGGGTCCAGACCCGGTGCCTGTAGGCTGACAGAGAATCTCACATGTGACCCTACCTATGCTGAGGTAGATGTGAATAACACGAAATGTTTTGAATAGTCTGGTAAAGCCAATGCAGGGGCCTCTTGCAACCTTGCTTTGATTGTTTTGCATGCCACTTGGCCATCCTGTGTCCAATCCAGCGCTGCGTGGAGATCATTATTGCCTGTGTCTTTGATCATGGCTCTTAGAGGCCCTACCAATTTGGCGTATTCTTCGACCCAGGAGGCTGAATAGCCCGCAATTCCCAGGAATGTTAACATTTGCATGACGGTTCTGGGTTTCGGAGCCGTCCGTATCGCCTCCAAATGGCCATCTGAAATACGTCTCTGTCCATGTGATATTCTCTGGCCCAGATTGTCAACCTTCTTTTGGCAGTATTGTAATTTCTTTCGAGACACTTTATGACCATTTTCTGCCAAAATTTGCAACAATTTGATTGAATCTTTGTGACAGGTCTCGACATCTGCTGCACAGACAATAATATCGTCCACATATTGAATAACAGTGCTCTGCACCTGCCGTTCCAGCCCTTCGAGATCATCTTTTAACACTTTGTTAAACACATGAGGCCTGTGTTTATAGCCCATAGGAAGTCTCTGATACTGGTAAAACTGCCCCTTGAATGTAAACCCGAACAGTCCTTGTGATTCGCTGCTGAGTGGGACACTGAAAAAGGTGCTACAAAGGTCCACCACTGAGAAGCACTCCGCATCCGGCAGAATCTGTGCCAGCAGGGTGTGCAGATCCAGCACATTGGCTACATTGTCAATTACCACTTCATTCACTGCCCGAAGGTCATGTACTAGGGTGTTGTCCGGCTTTTTCAAGGGTAATATAGGCGTATTACTAAGAGGAGTCTGTGTTATCCTCAACACATTTGCCACGAGCAACCCCTCGATCTGTGGCTCGATCCCCCGCATTGCTTCCTCCTTCAGTGGGTACTGTGTTTTCCACAGAGGCCTGCAGCCTGGCCGAAGATCCACCTTTACTGGTTGCGCTGATTTCACAAGTCCGATATCCGTATTATGGCGCAACCACAGGTAGTCAGTGCCGTAACATGTCCTCTTTGAGTTGATCCGCTGCCATACTGAGGATGGATTCGTGCGACAGCTGCACCGTTTGGGGTTGTCCATGTCCATGTGATGAAACCATAATTTTCATGAACCGCTTATCAACACTCACCCACAGAGCATTGTTTTCTTTCAGCGGGGAAAACTTGAGCGTTTCCGCCTCCACCATCATTTCTCCTACATGTTTCTGCTCACGGTCCTCTGCTACCAACAAGGTCACATGGGGGATGCTATTCTTGACTTTGAATTCCTTGTTGATGTAACTCTCCCTGTATGTCTTCATGGCCACTCCCTGTGGCCCCAGGATGATGCAAGTGCCATTCAGTTGTACTTCATGGGGTTGCTGACGTAACCACTCTTCCGCCTGTGCCTGCGTTAAGTCTTTGAGATATTGTAGCGTACAGTGGTATGGGTACTCGGGGGTCCTTGCTCCTGGTTTATTGGAGTGGATAAACTTTTACCACTTCTTGTATGGTTCCAACAGATCGTCGCTGAAATTGCTCACCCAAAATACAGTGGGCGTTGATTTCCCGGACCTTGACTGCATCATCACCTAGTGGCACATTTCGCATGGGATCTCAACCTCACAACCATCGGGAGAGCACTTTATGGTGCAGTTCAATCCACACAGGGCATCTCTGCCGAAGAGGGCAATAGGTGTACGGTCTGAAACCAGGACTGGTATTCTTATTGTGTGATCTTTCCAGCAGAGCTTTACTGGTCTTGTGGAAGGGATCAGCTGTTTAATCCCCTCGAACTCTATTGTCCGCACAAAATGACCGGACATGAGGAGATGTGTAGCGTCTTCGGGCCGGATACAAGTGAAAGCAGCTCCGCTGTCAACCACAGCTGTTAATGGTTGATCGCTTATGTACTTTCACTGTTATTGTTGGCTCCTGTTCCAGACCTGACACTACCAGCTGACATCCCCCCTTAGGGCCCTCTGGGCACCCCTAAAATCCGGGCTCCGGGCCCCCGAAGGGATTTACCGGGCCCTGGGGTGTTTGGGCTCATTGTTTGACTCCCCCTCTGAAGCCACCTCCAGGAGTGTTGTTATAGGGCCTGTCACACTGGCGAGCCAGGTGGCCTGGTCGTCCTCAATTGTAGCACACATTAGGTCTCTGTTGTGGGCCCCCCGGGAGATGTGGCCTTCCTGCCCTTCCTCTGTCTCCACGGGCCTTGGCTCCCCAGAGATGGGTTTGGCCGTTTCCCCATTGAGGGGCTGGGCTGAGGGGTACCACCATAGCTGCCTGCGGTGTTGGCCATACGGGGGCGTGGGCTGTAATATGATTTGTTGCGGTGGAGCTTGCACCACGACCGTCTGCTTCTTTTCCTTTTTATTGTCCGCTAGTTGGACTTGGTTCAGTCTCCTCACCACTTCTTGGTCCTGCTCCTTTTGAGCCATCTCCTTCTTGCGGAACCAATCAACTTGATGAGCAATGTGATCAGTGTAGACATTCGTCGTCATGCTTCCCAGTCCAACCACTTCAGCCAATTTGCTCCTCACTTGCAGGGGCAGACCCTTTTGGATCTTCTCCCGCAAGATAGATCTTTCCTTTTGTGATGTGGCTGGATCATTTCCTGTAATGTATCTCCAAGTCTGATAAGCTCTTGCCACGTATGAGCGTGCGTTCTCTGTCAGTCCCAGGGGCTCGAGCACAATATTATCAGGGTTTGCATTGGTCGGATAAGCTGCCTTCAGTGCTCCCCACATCTGGCCTCGGACTACATCAAACAGGTCGGAGTCGTTTGCTGATGTCGTGGCAAAGTGATGTAACCCTGCCTTTCCCAAAATGTCTTTCATGGTATGAACTCCTACCACGTTTGCCAGAAGTCTCTTAATGTCGCCTACCGCGAACTGAGTTCCCACCATGCACTCCTCCAACTTGGATATCCAAGGAAGTGCTCCATCTTGAATGGTGGGCAACTTCTCAAGGATGGCTGGCATATCAGAATTCTGCCATGGCCTGTATTCCAGCTGTTGTCCTTTCACCAACACTGGTAGAATTGTGTTCGCTCACTTTGGTCTTTGCCCATGACTCAAAGGTGTCGCCGGTATTTTGGATGGTCCTTTCCTCAGCTCAAGTTCAGCAACCTCTAACCTTTGCAACTGTTCTTCCAACTCCTCTTGCTCCCTTGGCTCCACACTCCAGTCCAATTCCTCCAGGCACTGCTTTTTTCTGGTCTTAATTCTTCTTAAAGCGGTCCTTCTCCAGTCCTCCATGGCGATGGGGGTGGAGCATAAGGTAGGCGTGGGATCCTCGTCTCCCCCGTCGTCATCACTACTGTCGCTTCCACTCTCGGTACTACTAAAATATTGTTTTGTTCTAATCTTTTTTCCCGGAGTGCGTCCTTTTTCCTCCGTTCTTTTCAAAATGCTTTTGATTGAGGGGTCATAGCCCCCCGCTGCTCCTTCAGCGTCACTCTGGCTATCACATTGCAGCTCCTTTCTGGTGTATTCTTGGGTGCCTTTCTTCACAAATCGTGTTCTATTTCTTTTGCGGGAAGGGCTAGGATGCATGATAATGGTGGTCTTCGCTCTTCCTGTCTCGACAATGTCTTTATCCTCCGTCTCTAACTGGTAACTTCCTTCCTGGTTAATTATCGGGAGTTGTGGATAGATATTATCACGGTTTTCACTCACATCATACGGTGGAGGATTCTTAACAGGGGACATTTGTGAAAAAGGCGTGTTAGCTCTTTCCATTAGTTTCCTAGCCTCTTCCACATTTTTCAGTACATCAGCTGTAATTTTCTCCTTTTTCTGTTTGAACTCTCAGTCCAATTTGAGTCCCTCTTCGTCAAATATTCTCAACAATCCCAATTCCCATTCTCTCTTTACCTTCCTTTTTTCCCCACTTTTTCCTTTTTTATGTCCTGCCTTGTATGCCGATACAAGTACACGTATAGTCTCAATTACTTCCCTGTTAAAAGTCCCTTCCACCGGCCAAGGCCTCTCAATATCAGGCCATCTCTTACTCCATTTCTTTGATATTTCTTTAACCCCCTTAATAAACGGGTTGTTTCTCAGCACCACCTCGATGGGGTAGTCACACTTGGACTAGCAAAGCTTCTTTCCCCCATTTTTTTTTTTATTTGATTGTTTGCAGGTAACAATGTCAACTAAACAATTGACATAAGCTTTTGCCAACCTCAGATCATCATCATCATCGGTTTAAAGTCCGTTTTCCAGGCGCCGCTGGGTTGGACTGGGTTTTTGATATGGCTTTCTTCCACCGGGAACGGTCCATGGCCATCTCGTAGTTGATGCCGAGTGCCTTCATGTCGGCTGACACGGTCGTCTGCCAGGTCTTTTTAGGTCGGCCACTGGGTCTTGTTCCCTCTACGTTATACGACATAACTTTCTTCACCCAGTCGTTCTCGTCCTTCCTCACTACATGTCCGTACCATCGCAGTCTGCCTCACCACATCCACTATGGCCTCCACTCCCATCTTCTTTCTCAGCTCTGCACTGGGTTTTTTCTCCCTCATTGACACACCACACATCCATCTGATCATCCTCATTTCTGCTCTGTTTAGTTTTTCTTCATGTTCTGTTTTCAGGGCCCATGCCTCACTTCCGTACGTCATACTACTTCTGACGCAGGCGGAGTACACTTGGCCTCTCATCTTCAGGGATGGGGCCTTAGATGTTAAGAAGGGCATGAGTTCCCTGAATTTCTTCCACCCGCTTCTCACCCTTGCAGTCACTGCTAGGTCCACCCCACCATCAGCGTTAAGCATGTCTCCAAGGTAGCAGAAGCTGTCCACCACCTCGTACATCTCCCCATCTACTATGAGCCCCTCTTGCTCAGCTGGGTCTGCTTGGGCGACTTCTCCCCTGCACCGCTTGCATTTGAAGGTCTCACTTGCAGCTAGTAGGCTGCCTTTTACTCCGCTGCATCTCCGGTGTACCCATCTCTGACAACCCTTGCACTGGATAGAGTTAGCTTGCACCCCCTTCCCGCAAACTCCACATGGCCATGCTCCTGACTGTGGTACCACTCCCAGGCCAGCACCACCGACCATGACCTTTGATTTTGCCGCATTCACCTTCATTCCTTTCACTTCCAGGCAGGTCTTCCATGCTGCTAGCTTCCTAGCTAGGTCTTCTCGACTGTGAGCCATCAATACCAGGTCATCCGCGTAGAGCAGCTCCCATGGTAGTCCACCCCTCACTTCCCTCGATACCACATCCATCACGATAGCAAACAATAATGGGCTGAGCACCGATCCCTGGTGCACCCCTACCCTTACTTCAAACCCATTACTGTCGCCAACTCCTGTTCTAACAGCTGTGCATGCTCTGCAGTAGAGAGTCATCACAGCCTTAACCAGTCCCTCTTCCACGCCCGACTTCCTTAGGGCCCATCTCACCACCTCCCTTGGCACCCTGTCGAATGCTTTTTCCAGGTCAACAAAAGCGAAGTACAACCTCTTCCTCTTCTCCTGGTGTTTCTCCTGCATCTGTCGGATGACAAAAATTGCGTCTGTTGTACCTTTACCAGGCATGAAGCCATACTGCATCTTGTCCACCGCTACCCGTGACCTCACCCTCCTTTCCAACACCCTCTCTAACAACTTCATTCCATGCTCCAGCAGCTTTATGGCCCTGTATGACCCGCATGCAAGTGGGTCCCCCTTCCCTTTGAATAGCGGCACCAGGATGCTTCTTGTCCAGTCCTCCGGGATGTGCCCCTCAGCGATGACACTGTTACACAGGTCAGTCATCCACTGCACACCGACATCTCCGGCTGCCTTTAGCATCTCTGCCACCACTCCAGATGGTCCAGCTGCCTTTCCATCCTTCATGGCTTTCATGGCTTTCCCCACTTCCGTTCGCGTGATCTGGCCACATTCACCCTCCACTTCGTCGCATCCCACCTCTCCATCCCAGTCATTCTCCACATTCAGCAGCTTCTCCATGTACCTTCGCCATACTTCCTGTTAGGGTTTTCAGGTTAGTTTGATCCTATGATTACGTTGGAATGTAGACTGTAATGATTAAATCAATCACGTCTGGCCCTCACAATGTAATAATTAAATCAATCACGTCTGGCCCTCACAATGCAGAGTCTGTTTCCCACAATAGTGTAAAACACCCCCTGCTCTGATCTTATCAGAGGCCGGGGGTTCACCAAACCTGTCCACTCCCACCCCCACTTTGTTCCTCCTAATAAATATGCCCTTGCAGGAAGGAGAGTTCAGACTTCATTCGATAATCGCTGTTCAGACAGCGACGAATGGACTCTCCACCTGCAGGTGTCTAAAAGAACTTGCTTGTCTCCTGTTTCGTTCTTGCAAAATAAGTCACATTTCTGAGCAAATCTCTAACATTTTGGTGCCGAAACCCGGGATCCTCATACCCACCATCTGACCGGCGAAGGAGGACGTGCTGCATTGTCGACAAGCCAGCGTCCATTAGGAGGACCTGGAAAAGAAAGTCCTGGGAAGAGAATTCTTCGCTGGGCCAGCATCTTAGGTCTGCCTTCGTCTGACAGAGGTGGATTGACGGGATCCGGCGGTGCAACGAACCAGGGGACAAGTAAGTTAAAGCGCTAAAGATACGGCTTTGGTTTGTCCGAGCTATGAGATACGGCTTTGGTTTGTCCGAGCTATGAGATACGGCTTTGGTTTGTCCGAGCTATGAGATACGGCTTTGGTTTGTCCGAGCTATGAGATACGGCTTTGGTTTGTCCGAGCTATGAGATTCGGCTTTGGTTTATCCGAGCTATGAGATACGGCTTTGGTTTGTCCGAGCCATGAGGCCTAAAAAAGCGCTGGAGTTAGTGTGATTGAGTGTGTGACTGGTAGGATAAAATGACTAAAAAGCAGTTCTAGCGTTGATAAAACAGGCTAGTAATTTGTTGAAAGGTCAATTTAAACCTGCATTGAGGATCCTCAAAGAAAAAAAAATTGAAAAAATTGTAAAACCTTAAGCTACTAAAATTAAGATGGGAAATAAGAACGGTAAATCTCTTGCTCTGCTCTTCTTTAAAACGAGAAGTTCATGGCAAGTAGATTTCTTAATTGTATGCAATACATGCTGAAGTGGAAGAAAATGTATGGAGTAAAGATAAAAATGAGAGGAAAAAGAAATCTGTTTGCAAGCAGAAACTAATCCACACTAGTGCATGTTAAGTGTCGAGCCCACATGAGAAATTTGAAGAAAAAAAATGACAGAACATGCTTTCAAGAATTGGAAGAAGCTAAATTGTGAATTTAAGATTTTGCAATGCTACATTTAATAGGAATAATTGATTGGTTGTGTTATAAGATTATACAAAATTCTAAATGCAAGCTAAATCTGAGAGATTGAGTTCTTCAAATTTAAAAACAAAGAAAAAAATTCAGATTAATTTGCCAATTGTTTGTTGTAGTTAAGTTTTTTTGAATTGGTGGATTGCTCTACCAGGAAACCTAAGTTGGAAATGATATATGAATGTTGTGTGGTGAGCTTGGATGAATTGGGACCAATGTGATAGAAAGACTCCTTTTTGGAGACTGCGTGTGAGATGCAAATGAACATTGATGAATGATAGCCTGAATGAAAAGAAATTACAGGTTGAATGGTTGAAGTTGTTGGCAACTACTATGGAAAATTAGTAGAGCGACTTTGATGAAAGAATGATTTTGAGCAGGTTGAATGTTAGAAAGAAACACGTAGCTTTTGGATTGATAATTAACTAGAAAAAAAACTGGAGAACCAGTAACACATGTAGAAGATGTGTGAACTGAGAAATTGAGAAGCGTTTTGGAAAGAAAGTCAAATTAAATGATGATGGAATCGTATGTAGTAAAGAACGCATTCTCCCAAAAAGTTTGTCAAGGTGTGAGGCATGGGCGTTGCCAAGCCTCAGAAGGGGGGGAGTGAGTAGGACTAGGACAGATAGTGGAAGATAGTAATAATACAACACTTTATGACAATGAATTTTAGAATACATTTGGTGTTATATTGTGGTAAATTTTTTGTTCTGGTGTAGATAGTTTAGCAACACGAGAGATTTAGAGGTTCAAAAGAAAGACAGTTAAAAGAAAACATTTTTGATTTGGACAATTGCAGGCTAACAGGAACATGAGAAAGATAAGAACTACGAGGTGGGATCCAATTTCATTGGGGAGATTGAGAATTCACAGCACCATACTCTAAGTCACATTTCTGAGCAAGCATGACAATAACATGTGATAGGTCAAGACATACAGATCAGGGCTTGATGTGGAAAGCAGACCTCGATGAGTTGATTTTCAATAATGATACTGAAGACAACATACTGTCCGATTAAATTGGAACTATAGATAGATAAAATGTAGCTCAAAAAATAGGATGAGTTGCAGGATTTACGATATAAAAACGAGACCTCTGTTATTAGGAGAATTTGAAGTTTGGTAAACAAACATTACCAGCAAATTGATGGAAGCAGCTACATTTGGAGATAGTCTTACAAGTGTTCAAACCAGCCTGTCATTCTCAGTGTCAGGGCCCCTGAAACCCAATCCGAGTCTTCGCCTGCAGCCGTGAACAACCACAAAATGGTGCCTGGCTCTGAAGCACCTTTGACCTTTGGCGAAGGACAAGAAAAGACTGCTGTTGTGCTTGGAGGAGGACAAGTACACTCCGGAGGACAGACAACATCCTCGGGGACGAGAAAAGACAGTGAAAAGCGGAGGAACTCACAATGATGAAAATTGACTCATTTGAACAATGGACTCATTCAAGAGTGATGGATGGGGTCGCTCTGAAGCAACAACAAAAGAACACCAACTTGATAGGGTGAAGTGCGGCAAAAAGATATGGACTTGGAGTGTCTGACAACCAAATCGCACTCCTTGCTACGGCGTTCCCAAATTTGGTGAAGCTTGGTTCAAAGTGGAAGGGAGGTTCATTGTGCACTGAGTTTGACAGAACTGAGGAGATTTGATAAATAAATAAATAAAAATTTGAAAAATACGTAGGGTTACAGATTATAATCAGAGATTGAACGGATTTGGATAAAACAAATAGACTAAAACGGTAGGAAACAAGAGCAAGATCTTATATTTTGGCTCATCAAGCTTAAGACGTAGAGGTCGAGTTATATAAATTTTAGAACAGGACATTTGGCAGTCAGGAGGAAGCTAGGTTGCTCAATGTACCTACTCAATACAATAGTAAGGTTTTTTATACCACAGTGGAGGTTGGATGGTCAGAAAGTTAGGTACGTTCAATTTTTGACATTCACACAGTCATGCATAGGAGCCACACGGCGACAGTTAACAAGACAATGACTGCAATAGGGGCCACCTACGACTGCACCGACATGAAAAAGTAGAAGTGAGAGAGCAGAGTATGGGATTATATGCTAAAACGTCTGCTATACAGTTACCGATAGGAGATTCTATCAAGAGAAGCTACATGAGAGATGGATTAGAATCTCTTTGTCTGCGTGGGTGCGTGTGCGTGTGTGTGTGTGTGTTCACACCCTGTGTGGGTGCGAGCGTGTGAGGAGAAAGAAGGCATGGGTAAGACAATCTCTTTTAAACCAGGAGGCAATAAATGGGAACGCCCCTGTCATAAATAGTTTTTGGTTAAAGGGAATCATTAGGAAGTGTTCAAACTCTTCCCGCAAACATTCCTATTTGCCAGTTAAATGGGCACTACAATTGACTACGAGAGTTGCAAACAACAGATGAAGAGCAGTCCTTGGCAGATTATATGATCAGGACGCTCAAACTGTGTCAAAGACAAATTTACTGCCGCTTGATCTTTCCTCCTCACAGGTCGACAACCCCATCAATCCAGGAGACTGGGTCTACATCGAGGTCATTAAAGGAAGGAACTGGGCCAGCCACGACGGGAGGGAGCATTCCAAGTCTTGCTGACTACACATGTTGCACCCAAGGTTGCAGGACCCACAAATGCATTAACGACGACTGCTCTCCAGGAGGAAACTGGATGGGAGCTTTGGACATCACCGCTGTGTGCCAGGATGAGAGAGCCGTTTTCAAGGTGTAAGGGCTCCAACCAACATGGCTACACCATCGAATGGAACATACTTCATACAGAATGGCTGGTGGCTTTGTGGTCACAAGGTTTATCCGATGCTGCCCGCCAACTGGACAGGAGTGTGTGCACCAGTGTGGGTGACAGACCACACCTACAGGATATGACACCATTTGTTGACAGGAGCACGTAACTCTACTGGACGTCGACGCAGAGCAGTTACAACCTTTGACCCTCATGACCCTGTCTGGGGTGTGAACGTTCCAGAGGACCATAAAGTATGGTCTGCCGGAGACAAAGTTGTCCTTGCGCTCTTCCCTCAGATTGGGGTTGGGAAACTATCGCTTTCATCGAGACACTGAACTATCGTTTTCAATCCTTTGTGAATCTCTCGCTGCAAGTCAACGATGGACAAAATAGAGAGATTCAGGCTATCAGACTGATGGTCTTGCAAAACAGGATGGTTCTGGACTTGTTGACGGCAGCACAAGGTGGTGTGTGCCACATCATTGGGACTTCCTGTTGCACATACATACCAGGAGAAAATGACACCCACATCAACGACGCCATGAATTCACTGAAGAACTTACAGCAGGCCATGTCTAATGACAAGGTCCCACATCAGTTTGATTTCTTTTCGTGGTTTTTCTCTGGCAACTGGTGGCAACTGCTTTTGAAATTGCTGTCTCCTGTGCTTGTTGTGCTGGTGGTGTTGTGCTCGTTTACGACCTGCGTTATCCCATGTTTGAAGTCTGCTGTGTCGAAGTTTGTGTCCTCTACTGTAGCCCAAGTTCATATACAACTTCTTAGAGATGACGGATGTGATGACGATAATGACACGTGGATTGCGTAGATGCTGTTCTGTTGAGCATGTTTTACAGAAACTTGATGATTTGACCATCGAAAATGCTTCGCAAGTGATGGATACAATGATGTACTGTTTCTATGTTTTTCTTTTTATTTTTTGTTATTCATAGCATTCTGGCCGCCTGTGGCGACGGGGCCGTGTAAGAATTTTCCTGCTAATAACATCTGGCCAGCAGGTTTTTCGCTTACACAATAAGTTTGATCTGGGGTGTTGAGGTAATGCCTCATCTTCACTGGAAAGTGTTGCTATCATTGTTTGTTGTTTTTATTTTTACCATTCTACTTTCTTCATTATACGTATATATGTTTTTTTTCTTGCTTATCGTTGCTGTTTGGGGTGGCATAATCATATGATAAATCAGGAGGGAGATGTTAGGGTTTTCAGGTTAGTTTGATCCTATGATTACGTTGGAATGTAGACTGTAATGATTAAATCAATCACGTCTGGCCCTCACAATGTAATAATTAAATCAATCACGTCTGGCCCTCACAATGCAGAGTCTGTTTCCCACAATAGTGTAAAACACCCCCTGCTCTGATCTTATCAGAGGCCGGGGGTTCACCAAACCTGTCCACTCCCACCCCCACTTTGTTCCTCCTAATAAATATGCCCTTGCAGGAAGGAGAGTTCAGACTTCATTCGATAATCGCTGTTCAGACAGCGACGAATGGACTCTCCACCTGCAGGTGTCTAAAAGAACTTGCTTGTCTCCTGTTTCGTTCTTGCAAAATAAGTTGGAGTGAGCAAATCTCTAACACTTCCCTCACTCCTCTGTTGTCTGTCACGATGTTGCCATCCTCATCCTTTACACAGTTTGCACCGGTCACATCACGCCTCTCCTTAACCATTTGCTTTGCTATCTTGAAGAAGCTCTTTCGTCCTCTGCCACTCTCCAGTTCACTTGCAAATTCTTTCCTCTTGGTCTCTTGGGCCTCCCACACTGCTGTCCGTGACGCCCTCCTTGCTTCTACATACCGTGCTCGGTCTGCCTCAGATGCACCCCTTAAGACCGTATTGTCACGTGCTTTCTCAATAGATATTTGATCCGGTATACTCAGCACACGCTATTCCTGTACCAGTACTCAACTTATGTTTGGGATAATGCCTGTTTGTAAAACAACTATTCACAAGTTTATGATGTTCAGTCTGTTGTCAGTCTGCTATGCAATCCCTTGTTCCCAGGTGAGAGTGAAATGCAAGAGTTTATGGACAAAATTACACTGGCCTTAAGAATTTGGATGCGGCGCTCCACGAAGCTCTTCTCCAGATGACCTGGAAGTTCAGTCTGTGTCTCTTTGTCCTCCTGGAGAAAACGGATGTATCTGCCGTCTCAGGTTTTTAATGTAAACAGAAAATTAGAAGTATCGAGGAGAGCCCCAAAGAAACAGAGCAGAATCAACAATTTGTTTCAATTTTGTCATACTTTCATCAATTTAAATTAACAATTTGGACTCTTCTTCAGATCTAATTTCCCATTCCCCTCAGAGTGCCTAGGGGGTGTTAGGGTTTTCCAGGTTATCTTTATCGTAGGATTATGTTGGAATGTAGACTATAATGATTAAATCAATCTTGTCTTGCCCTCACAACGCAGAGTAAGATTAAGTGGTTGCTTCCTCTGCTTGATTGACCAGCTGCAGGGGAAGCAATCAAAGTTGTTCTGATTCCCACAACAGTGTAAAACACCCCCTGCTCTGATCTTATCAGAGGCCGGGGGTTCACCAAACCTGTCCACTCACCCCCACTCTGTTCCTCCTAATAAATATGCCCTTGCAGGGAGGAGACTTTTAGACTTCATTCGATCATCGCTGTTCAGACAGCGACGAATGGACTCTCCACCTGCAGGTGTCTAAATGAACTTGCTTGTCTCCCTTGTGGTTCTTGCAAAATAAGCTGGAGTGAGCACAACTCTAACAGGGGGCGCCAGCCGGCCCTAGTAGCGTCCCTCATTATTTACGAGTGGACCACACTCTTCCTGTCACAGCTTATTGTTCTCCCAGCCAATCTTTCTTTAGGCACACAGATACACCTATATTAGTGTTGTTATGTAACAAGCATGCTCCTTTTCCACTTGTTAGACAACTATTAAACATTACTTCTCCTGGATTGCAGTTACATTAGTGTACACCCACTGTTGTTCATGCATTCTTTGCCCCTTTAACATTCAGTCTTCCATCATCCTGTCATCCCTCCCTCGCTATCAGCAGCGTAGGCCCCCTAAAATGGGCACAACTCTAACCCCGCGCGCAGCCCCAACGTCACTCGAGCGGGGAGGGTCCAGCCTTGAAACACAGTGATTTGCTACAGGTTGGCCACCCTGCCGCGCCCACTCCGCCGGAACCCCCTCCCCGCGCCAGCATCGCAGGCGGCCACGCGTCCCAGACCACTGAGGAGCACACAGTCTCCCCAGCGAGCACATCTTGCTGCTCATAAATACACACCCACGCGCACTCACGAGCACACGCACATGCACTCACTCACGAGCACGCACGCACACACACACACACACACACACACACACACACACACACACACACACACACACACACACACACACGCACACGCACACAAGGAATACCAAGTGTCTCCGTGCGCGCAGACAAGCTCAAACGGACAACATCGGACTGACACAGGCTTCACAGAGATTACGCACGAGCACAGAAGACAGACAAAGGGATTCAAATCCATTTCACATTTTGCTTCTTGCCAACTGCTACTATGCAGTTTGGTCATTTTAACTGCTATCAGTGCACAGATACACTGACAAATACGCCCCTTGCACGTCTCACTTAACTTTGTTTCGTTCCCAATACTACTTCTAAACGTGCTGTGTATTTCCTCCTTTATTCTGCAGATTTTAACTTAAGTGTGCACACAAATAACTTTTCTTACATGGTATACCAATATTAAACCCCCAGAGGACTCTTTTTCCACGTTTTCCATTATACAAGAGCCACGCACGCACCTTCGTCCAATTGCAGTCTGGTGCAGGCTCAAATTTATCGAACTTTGACAGATGTGCATGCTATCACAGTGCGTCTCGACAATCGGGATCGAACCGTGTTGACATGGGTACGACCGCAATGCACCAGCCCACCTCGGTAATTTAGCCCAAAGAGTTTACCTAAGAGGCTAACACTTCAGTTTTCCACCAAGGAGCCTTGGACCCACAAACACTTCTAATCCGATCAGTGCCCAAATAACGTGGTCTGCGTGCTTCATTCTCTTCGGCACTCCGAGATGACTGACTTGGCCGGTATTTCTCCTACATCCACTCACGCAGCTACGGATGCCAAGGCTGCGCACTTCTCCAATTTGCCAAACACGGTCTGCAGCAAGCCTCCCTTTTTTTGTGCGACCTTTACAGAGACAAATGCTGCCACCGAACATCTTAACAAACGCACTCGGCCCGTACGGCCATTGGGTGCGGTCTCAACATACCCGCATGTCCTGGGAATTTTTCCTCCGGGGACTAGGTGGCGCACGTCTTCTGTCGCAAGCAGTGTTCAATCGTATCTGTGCTTCCGCCGCATTCACACAACTAAAATTTACATCCTCATCCGTAGCTGTCACCAAAATAAAGTCCACGTTTTATGGGACGTTTCTATTATTCTTCTCTCATGACAGCCGATCAGCGATGTCCCAGACATCCTGTCCTGTTTCACGTGCCCTCTCTCTCAGGGCATGTCTTCTTTCTCATTCATCATTCTCACCAGACATGTCACTCACACTGTGTGCATTCCCCATTAAGTTTTATGCTACTGTTTCATTTTTATTTGATTTTAATTTTTCTCTTTTTATTTTACTTTTTTGCTGTTTCTATTTAGGGGGCACTCCCCCCTTAATTATTCATGTCTGCCATGACATTGATAAGGGGAGTCCATTTAGGGGAGGCCATGTCCTTCCTAGCTAGCCACGGCCAAACAAAAATCAAAATCTGCTTTATCTGCCAAGTCTGAGCATGTCAAACCAAGCATTTGACTCCGGTTGGCCTCGGTCTCCATTCTCAGGTTCATTAACGACCCTTCTGCCCTCTTCTTCACTGGGCCGCGCATGCAGTGCCAACTGTGAGTAAAAGCTTCTCACCTTAATCTCAGCCTGTCGTTTGGACGCTTACTTCTCGCACCCGAGCGGGCGAGGGCCTGATTTGAAGAATACGGATTCTGTTTGTGACGCCAAAAATGTGGTAAATTGTCTTCGTTGCTCCGCTGGTCTCCAAAAAACACTTGGTGGAAGGTGGGTGGCTCAGAGAAGGAAAACTTCAGTGACACACGGCTGATTGGGAAAAGATTTTATTCAACCGATGTCAGAAGAAGTTTTTCACGCCCCTTAAGGCAAGATGTTAGAGACGCGCCCTAGTCTGCCAGTCGTCACGTCTTATACCTGGCGAGACTCATGATCTCATCGCTTTGAATAACAGCTGCGGTTTGAGTCTAAGTATACTTGTTGTTTCGTCGTCCTTGAAAGGCCATCTACTCGGTTCTTTTCTGGACACTCCACAAATCCCTCAAACTTTATACACGGCAAACTTTCTATATTCAAGATTCAAGAGTTTTTTATTCGCCATGTTTGAGCGTGCCAAACAAGGAATTTGACTTCGGTAAATCACAGCCTCTGTTCAACATTTAGGTGACTAACAACAACACTCAGGACATGTGAAGAACGAAAGATATTCTTAGATATACAATACGATATATACAATACAAACATTGCACAATAACAAGATGTTGTTCAAATGTTAATGTACATAGTGAAGGAATGAGGTCGAAATACAAAAAGTCCTGCCTCGCTACAAAAACAGATATGCTCAAACCTCATTGAATAAAGTACATAAGCAGACAAGTATATTCACATATTAAATAATAAAAAGAAACATTTGAAGCATATAATTATACGTACACACCAAATCAATAAAGAAGACATAACTAGACATTTTTGATAAGTGGTGATGAGAAAGGTTTTTATAACTTTATGATCTGATATATATATTTCTGAGGACTTTGAAATAACAAATGACTTTTGATATATTGCCTAAATAGCTTAATGACCCTTAAGGAACTGTGGAATGCATGCCTGATGTTTTTTCTCTGAATCATGGACATGGCCAGAGTCGTCTTGACCGTTCAGTACTTGATTGTATCTTATGTTTTGACTAATGCTAGACGCCAGTTTTTGATTACTACTGAACGCTCTGCACAGAGGGAAATAGTTTGTCTAACAAAGAAAAGATACGGTTGAATGCGGTACGACAGTGTATGTCCAAGATTGGAGAAGAATGTTCACAGGAAGGTCACGTGGAGATAAAACCAGTGGGTGCCAGAAGGAGCCACCCGAGAACTCGGCCAAAGATGATCGCCAAGGCCGAGAGACGGGATGGAAGACAACAGCCCCCTCCACACACACACACACACACACACCAACAGCCCCCCACCAACACACCGAATCGCCCATAACCAGCACCACTCCCATGGAAGCAGACTCTCCTTCGAACTTGCCCCACCCCGAAGACTCATCGCCCATCAATCCCAGCCCACAATGTGCTACTGAATATAAAACTGATCTAACAACCTTGGACTTTGCCTTTTCTGAATGGAGACTTTCCACTCTTGAAGGGCCCAGCGCTGTATTGTACTTTCCTGAAAACAGAGCTTTTTGAACAATAATTGTGATTGAACTCAACCAATCTGTCTAAGTCTAATTTCTGCTTCAGTGTCTTTGCATTTTCCTAAATCTGAAGAAATCAAACGAGCACGCAGTGAGTAAATTGGATAACAGGTGATTGGCAAAGGCTTTTGTCGTGAGGCGCAGATAACGCGCTCCCTAAATTGTGGACAAAATCCAACAAATGGTGACCATCCGACGTGATTTCTTCAGAAGGGAAAGTGCATGCTCCACAAAGGATTCTTCGTTCTCCGCTCTTGCTCAACAGTATTGCAGTCCGATCGGCACAAAAGGTAAGGGGGAAACTTTTTTTCTCTCTCCCAGTTCAGCAATATTGTGGAGTGAAAGCGGAATACAAAAATTAATAATTTCAGCTCTGTGTTCAGGAATGGTGGTTGTATAGAAGTGTGTGTTTGTGTGGAACTTGGTAAAAGTGATTTGTGGAAAAAATTAAAAATACAAAAACAGGTGAAGGCGTCGCTGATATACCAGTACGGATGCCGAGCGACTCCAATAGTGTGACCTTAGAACATTATAGGGCTGTCTAAGGCGAGGGACATCTGGGATGTCCGAGTCGTGGTGAATTAAGAGAAAGGTGGTGAGGACTTTGTCTGATCAGCAAAGGGCGCTCACACCGCTGGAACTTGTGGGATGCCAGTGACTAGCATATGGGCACCTGAGTGGCCTCAGTAGTAGACACTTAGGAACTTATACTGTTGCCTAAGGTCGGGGTCGATTGGATCGGCCAGGCCACCAATACGAGTCGGGGACTCGTGAAAAAAAAAAAAAATTAAAAAAAATGGTGAAGGCATCGCTGATATAGCAGGACGGATGCCTGGCGACCTCAATAGTGCGACCTTAGAGACTTATATTGTTGTCTAGGGCGAAGGGTAACTGGGTTAACCAGGTCGCTACATAATTGTTGAAGTGTGTCTATGATGATATTGTGTGGAAAGCAGGCTTGGCTGTCAGATGGGACAGCGGCGCAGCTGAAGAAGTGAGTGATTAGTTGTGGTGCTGTTCATGGGATGGAAGTGATGATTTGTGGTTCATGAAGAACAATAAGTTGATTTGTATAAAATTGTTGATTTTATTTTGATTTTGCATGAGAGTTGGAGTCAGAAAAATGGCTTAACAAGAATTTGATAAAGAATGTATATTTAATTAGCATGAATGTTATATCCCATTGTGTGGTGGGGTTAAACTGTAACCATTTTTGTTTTCAAAAGGGTGCGGCTCTAAAATTTGGGCCAAACGGTCAGGTGGGCACAAATGCATATTTTGGACAGAGGTGGGGGGTTACATTGGTGGCGAGGCTCTCCGCACTTCAGTTGCCTCCCACCCCATCCTTGTTATCAGCTGGGAAGATTGTCATGTCTATGTTGTGGGCCCGTGTGTTTGTTTATGTGCATGTTTGTCTTTGTGTATCAGTTCGTTATAAAGGATGGAATTGCGTTAAATTGGTGCACGGAAACGGTGTGCTAGACAATGGTTTATCAGATTTGCATTGTTAAATGTAAAAATTAGAAATGATAGAATAATCTGAGGGTTGTGGTCAGAAACTCGTCCAACGAGGAGAGTGCCCAGCCCTCATAAAAATGTGAGAGTAAGAGAGAACATACATTGTAGAATTGGATAAAATTAAATTATGATTGCAGATTTTAAATTTAGGAGGAATTATTGATTGGTTATGACATAAGACTATACAAGGACACATGTAAGGATAAGTCAAAGATTTGAATCACTTAGAGTTAAAAACAACAAATAAAAACGACATTGCAAGGGGGGCACTTTTTATCAAAAGAACACCAAGTAAAGTATTAAGTAGTGGGCATTCGTGATTGGGATTAAATTAAGGATAAAATTAGGTCAATGATTAGAAATCAATGGTGTTCTACACAAAAAGGCTTAAATTTTAATGGGGAAATATTTGGAGTACTGGGTTGGTCTACATAGGTCATGGGCCTAGTTTATTTGGTTTTGATTGTGGTTTGGGTTTATTTTGTTTATTGTTAGGTTTTCCTTGTGTTTATTGTTAAGGTGTTCCTTGTTATTCTCTTATCCCCTGCATTGTAAATGTCTACTTTATGCAGATAGGTCAACAGGCTAGGAATTTAGTGAGGAGATAATTGATCAATTGATGGGGGTTAATAATTGTCCAAATCCTAGTCACATGTTTTGAGGGACCACAGCAACAGCATTATATTTAATTTGCAGGCCATTATTTCGTATGTGATGACAGTGTCTAGATAAGTAGACTGTTTTATCAAAAATGTGAGAGTGAAGGAGGAGGTTTGATTTGTAATCTGGCATTTGGGTGCCACTTTTAAGAGTCTGTGCAGGAGCATAGATTGTTTTTGTTTGTTTTTAAAGATATATTTAACAGTTTATCTCGGTGCAGTAAGGATATCGCAATTTTGAAAGACTTAAAATTAAAAGCAAAATTCCATTTTAATTCTGACACATGCCAGCTAACATGAGGATGGGAAATAAATAAAGGAATGAATACTAGCTCAAATGTGGCATGTGTTTTAAATTGGGCGATAAGACATTCACTTCCAAGCGCTATCCTTTAGCGCTGCTGACAATAATAACTTATGAGATGTTAAATCAAGGAGGAGTGTCATATTTGGAACACCGGCGCTGTATGACCTATAGATTGAACAATAACATTCACCGCATATACAACCATGTTGGTAGATTGTTAAATTACATTACAGTTTATTACAAAGGATTTCGGAACTTTATTTGATGATAAACACTGGAACAAGGATTTTAGCCGTGTTAATGGGTAGGGTGGATGGATTACTCAAAAAAAAAAAAAAAAAAAAAAAGCTTTTGATAAGGGCGGCTTGATAGTAAGATGATGAGTGTGCGCAACTGATAGGATACAATATGTTAATGGGAAGATTTGGGGTGTAAGGAACAAATACTACACAGGAAGATTGATAACACGAAGATAGTTTTGTGAAATTTGTGTCCCAGTGTGTTCTGCCCTAGAGCATGGCACAAGTCCTGAACTGAGTCCTTGTACTCTACTGGCTGCCTCAAAATCAACAGAGGACTGTCCCTGGTCATGAGACACCTTTGACCTTTGGGAGAACACCAGGAACTATTATCATGCTTGAAGGGGGCAAGCACAGCTCTTCACAGGACAAGAACCATATAGTTGGTGGAATACACACAGTTGCAGATCAAAAAGAAAATGGACTGAAAGAACAAAGACAAGATGGACGCATTTGAGAATGGCGGACGGTCCAGCCCTGAATCATCATCATGAGAATCTAAGAGGAGAGGCTGCTAAAGACTTGCACGAGTCACATGAAGTCAAACTGGACACATTGCTAAAGACTGCTGAAGCATTACAAAGTTGGTGGAGTGTGGGACAAAAGGGATGGAAGTGTGTTTGGGTGCTGGGGCAGACATAACTGAGGAGTTTTGATAAAAGAGGGAATAATAAGGCTGCTTATTGACACTGAAACGGGGATAAAAAACAAAATACATAGATATGGAAAGTGAAAATGCACTGACAAATTATACGACAGCGTGATCAGAAACTTTGTAAAGTGGACATTGATCAATAGAAATTAAATCATTTGAATCATAAATTTTTATATGTAACTTAGCATTTCGAAGACATAATTAATCTAACTGAAATAATGACATTTTATAATTGGACCAGTGAAAATTTGGATTCGGGCAACAGAAGGCTGAAGTGCTAAACTTAATTGACCTTTATCAAAACAACAGAATTTAATTACACATCCACTGCGACTGATTTATAGGATGCATATTTCAGCTTGAAGGGGTGAGGGGCCATAAGAAAGTTGGAATTCTGGATAGTCAGCAAAATAGTAATACAGTAGGGCTTTAAATAACCAATACAATGACATGACCCTTGTGACAATTGATTTAAATGGCAATTTATGATAGGCACTTGGGGTTAGGATTAACAATCCATCCATCCATCCATTACTGGTGCGGCTTGTCCTTACGAGGGCCACAGGTGATTAACAATAATAACTAGAATTATTCATTTCTGTAGAAATTGCGTGTGAAAGCGAAGAGGCTGAATACAAATTCGGGGAAAGCTACAAAATTATGTTTAAATTTGGAACGTGTTGAATTGGCTAGAAAATTGATAAAAATATAGAAAGAATTTTGTAAAATTGGGCGTGAATTTTAAAGTTGAAAATTTGAAATTTTCCACAAGTGAGAAGTTTTGGAATAGGATGAACCGTTGAAAAATTGAAATGGGTTGAGTCAGTGGAAAAAAAAGTAAAAAAAAAAGAAAAAAGGAAAACTAGAAGAAATTCGAAGGGAAAAAATGAAATTTTGCAAAATTTTACCGCAATGTTGGAAGTGAGGATGTGAAATTTGAATTTGAATCTAGGAGGTTAAAAGTGTAATGGAATAAATCAGATGAATTATGTGGAAGTAGTTAAGATAAAAATAAAATAAAAGGAAGAAGAATGCAGAAGAAGTTGAATAATAATAAAGTCAAGGCAATTCAAATTTATTTATATAGCCCACAAGCAAGTCTCAAAGGGCTCCAAATGTACAAAAATTGCCAGTTTAAAATACAAGAACAATAAGTGTGAGGGCCACAATGATGATCATGACAGCAAAAATATTTCTAATTGGTTTTGATAGGTACAAAGGGGGAACATGGAAGAAGGTTTTCAAAATTTGTGATATAGCGTGACTCAATTATCAAGAGTAAGTATTTCTTTTTAATTCTAAGAATTGGCATCAACAAAAAATGAGAACGATAATCCAAGGTTATAGTGTAAGTGGCAGGAGGAAGCTGTGTATATTTTTAAACATTATTTTCAGTATCATTATTTCTTAGGAGGTCAGTAATGCTTGTGAGAAGATGAATGAAGGAACAAGGTAACAGTAAAAGGGAGTGCTCTAAAAATGTTTGGTTCTTTGCCAGAGGTAGTTATTTGGAGGGATGAATTTAAACTGAAAGCAAAATAGAACTGTTTAGTGGAAGAAATATGGGAAGGTGGAAATATTGAAGTTACAGCTCAACACAAAGTGTCAAATAGTCTAAGTGTGAGATGTGAGCAAACCAAATGGGGAGTTAAATCATGTTCCAGTATTATGCATATTGGCAAACGATGTGAGGACAGGAGACCAGACAATTAGATATTAATTTTGGATTTAAAATAAAAAAGGGACATTTTAATTGAGGAGAAAATTTTGCGTAGGGAGGGTTCTTTTTACAATTTAATGTTGTATGTTTTATGTGTGTGTTGTGGGATGACAGTTTGTCTGTAATGCTGTATGAATGTCAAGTCTGTACTTGGGATGGGGTTTGTGTATTGTGAATGGTTAACATGATTCAAGGTTGGGGTGATGTGATCACAGCAGAGGATAACATTCCTCTCACCTGAAAAATATAAAGATACTACAGATTTGAAAAAGCAAGATTGATCAGGGCTAATTTTGGACTAAATATGGGTTTAGGATTACTCTGGGGCACCATTGACAACAAAAGACTTCAATGGAGAAGGCCCATTTCAAGATTATGACCAGACGTGACTATACCAGCATTGACAATCAAGACTCTGAGCCAAGACAGTGTATGACAACAACTCTGGACTTACCTGACAGTGTGACGAAATGTATGTGACGGAATTTGTGATGACTTGCTTTGTTTTGATGTTTTACCTAATTGTATTGCAGCCTCTAACAGCAACCCAGGGAGCAGATTGTGCTTTATTTGTTAAACTTGCGTTTACTTTGCAGGTTGTCAACTGCAGTCTTGGAGAATTTTGTGTCATGTCTGTGAACATGCATTAACAACTAACCCCTTACTTTTCATAATGAGTCTGTAAATGTGATCGGTTTCATGACAGGCTCGGCAGGCTCCAATTTTCTATTTCATGCGTTTGACATGCGCCCGTGTGTGGATTATTATTTTTATCATTGTGAATTTTTTTTTTTTTTTGGTATTATGGATGTTTATTGTACGGAGAGCTGCATGCACAGCTACAGGTGGGTGGTGGCTTTTGTTCATACAGCCATGTGAGATGCTGCCAGTCGAGTTTCAGGGACTGAGAATTGGTGATTCCAGGCTAGGATGGCATCTGGAGGTACACCGAAGTCCAGCTGGCGATGGGTATGTCACCATGGACATTGTTATTTTTACTTTATAACCATTGTGACACATTTTTTAGAATGTGTCAAAAGGGGGAGGTAAAAAAAAATAATAATAAATAAAACAAAGGGGGGAATTGTGAGATTTTAAGTGTTTTCAGATTTGATGGTTTTTAAGTCTTCAACATGCTGGACAGAGGAGAAGAAGCGGCTCGGCAGAAATGAAGTGAATGGGAGACAACATCATGAGATGGAGCCAAAGCCTGGTAACAAGTGTGAAGAGTTTCAAAATAGCTTATAATAAACTGTAGACCTTCACAAGATAGGATCAAATAGGTGGGAGAGTATTAAATGTAAAAAATTACAACAATAACATACAGACTCCAAACAAATTGGGAACAGGTGGATTATGAACGTTAAAGTTTGAATAACACATCATTCACGTGATTCATTTGCAGGATAAACAATGGAAGGGATTGATAAACTGAACAAATTTAAGATGATTGCGGAAGTATTATGTCGGAAACAAATAGATTCGACAAGTTTTTTCCCTATAAAATGGTGCCGTTTGGGTTTGAAGTACATAGTCGCTTCAAAGGAGGAAAAGCATGATTTAAGATACGTGATTGATCAATGAGAAGGCTATCCCTTGTACCAGGGGGATCAAACTCATTTGTTCACGGGCCGCAGTGTAGTCATAGCTTCTTTCGGAGGACCGGTATGACTGTCCTACCCAAATAAATGTGTGAGCACCTCACATTATATAGAGTAAAAGCTACAAAACAAACTGGCAAGTAACTTGCTTTCAAATCAGACAAATAAAAACTGGTCTAATATTTAAAAATCAAATATTATTAAAAGTGAAAACAATTTGCAATTCGAGTAATGACACGTGAATAAAAAGCACAATTTGTCTTCGCGGGCTGCATAAAATCATGTGGCGGGCTGTATCTGGCCCCCAGGCCTTGAGTTTGACACCTATGCCTTATACAAAGGTAAAGTAGGATTAGAATTTGATAAAACAGATATGGACATCATCATATTCCATTAGAGTTTAAATTGTTTGCAATACAATTACAAATTAGTTAACACCTGTGTGATTGATTGATTGATTGATTGATTGATTGATTAATTAATTAATTGATTAATTAATTAATTAATTAATTGATTAATTGATTGATTGATTGATTGATTGATTGATTGATTGATTGATTGATTGATTGATTGATTGATTGATTGGTTGATTGGTTGGTTTATTGATTGATTGAGTGATTCATTGAGTGACTGACTGAAGGGCTGAGTGACCGAATGGGCAATCGTTTGATGTCTGTCTGTCTATATGTATGTACTATATATGTATGTATGTATGTATGTATTTCGTTATTTGTTTATGTATTTCTCTTGCACATTTTCTTTCTTATCTTCCACTTCTTTCGGCTGCTCCTGTTAGGGGCCGCGACTGCAGAGCGATCGTTTCCATATCTTTCTGTACCACCAACCATCTGCATGTCCTATCTTTGTCTCTGCCACACTCTCCATTATTTTGGCCAGTAGATTTCCAAGCCTCGCTTCTAACATTCTTTCCGATAACTTCATGCTTTGCTTAATCAACTTAACAACACCTCTGTAGCTACTACAGTTCTGCGCATCGCCGTGGTCTGAAATAAGGAATAGAAGTCAACACCTTTCCGGAGAACTTCTCGCTTTTTAAAAATCTCCCCTGCCATCTCTCCTTGATAGTTCCATGCTGTCACTGGAATGTCGTCTAGGCCAATTGCCTTTCCACTCTCCATCTTTTACAAATGTCTGGGTATGAATTTTATCTATATTTATTTTTCTCACTCATTGGCGGCTCCACAGAGGGACGTGGTGTGCCAACAGAGGGACCCTGGTGGCATCAACAATTTTGGTGACCTCAGTAAAACTGAGGTCAACAGAGGGAGTGAAGGAATGAGGTCGAAATACAAAAAGTCCTGCCTCGCTACAAAAACAGATATGCTCAAACCTCATTGAATAAAGTACATAAGCAGACAAGTATATTCACATATTAAATAAATAAAAGAAACATTTGAAGCATATAATTATACGTACACACCAAATCAATAAAGAAGACATAACTAGACATTTTTGATAAGTGGTGATGAGAAAGGTTTTTATAACTTTATGATCTGATATATATATTTCTGAGGACTTTGAAATAACAAATGACTTTTGATATATTGCCTAAATAGCTTAATGACCCTTAAGGAACTGTGGAATGCATGCCTGATGTTTTTTCTCTGAATCATGGACATGGCCAGAGTCGTCTTGACCGTTCAGTACTTGATTGTATCTTATGTTTTGACTAATGCTAGACGCCAGTTTTTGATTACTACTGAACGCTCTGCACAGAGGGAAATAGTTTGTCTAACAAAGAAAAGATACGGTTGAATGCGGTACGACAGTGTATGTCCAAGATTGGAGAAGAATGTTCACAGGAAGGTCACGTGGAGATAAAACCAGTGGGTGCCAGAAGGAGCCACCCGAGAACTCGGCCAAAGATGATCGCCAAGGCCGAGAGACGGGATGGAAGACAACAGCCCCCTCCACACACACACACACACACACACACCAACAGCCCCCCACCAACACACCGAATCGCCCATAACCAGCACCACTCCCATGGAAGCAGACTCTCCTTCGAACTTGCCCCACCCCGAAGACTCATCGCCCATCAATCCCAGCCCACAATGTGCTACTGAATATAAAACTGATCTAACAACCTTGGACTTTGCCTTTTCTGAATGGAGACTTTCCACTCTTGAAGGGCCCAGCGCTGTATTGTACTTTCCTGAAAACAGAGCTTTTTGAACAATAATTGTGATTGAACTCAACCAATCTGTCTAAGTCTAATTTCTGCTTCAGTGTCTTTGCATTTTCCTAAATCTGAAGAAATCAAACGAGCACGCAGTGAGTAAATTGGATAACAGGTGATTGGCAAAGGCTTTTGTCGTGAGGCGCAGATAACGCGCTCCCTAAATTGTGGACAAAATCCAACAATATTTACACATCCACGAATCCGTCAAGTTCATCCTTTTCTGTGCCCAAATTGAAGAGTTGTTTGAACAGTTGAACGATATACAATACAAACATTGCACAATAACACAGCGTTGTTCAAATGTTAATGTACATATTTACATATCCCCGTCCACAAATCCGTCGGATTCTTCCTCTTCCGTGTCCGAATTGAAAAGTTGGGCGAGTACGGCATTCATTATGCCCGGCTCCCTCTCGTCGTGATCCATGCCAGTGTCACTGCTATTCCCTGGCAGTTCAGTTATTATTTCTGCCTTTGAGAAAGCTCGGACCACAGTTGAGGCTAACATATCAGCGTCCACAATCCATTGGCAGATAGTGGCATACTTGCCATTTTGGTGTCTTTATACACACACAAGTGGTGTTGGACTAGGTGTAAGCACAGTGTTTACCGCTATTACTTTGGTGACGCCCCTGACCACGGTTGCCGTAATGCTGAAAGTGATGCGACCTTGTAATTTACTACTCGCACTGGTAGAGCGCTGTGTACAACCAGTATGGATCAACAAATTCACCAATTGATACATATATTGTCATGCGGTCGCGTTTATTTTTCCGGGTTTCTGTCTCGTCGATGTCGTAATTTTACTTCCGGTTTTATTTTGTCGTTCCTTCCGGTTCAGTTTGTGTTTCCTTCCTCGGTGTTGGTTGTCTTGTCTTCCCTGATCCCGATTGTGTGCACCTGCGTAATCGATACTAATTGTCATCACCTGTGTCCCCGCCCTTTTGTGTGTATTTAGTCTGTGTCTTCCCCTTGTCTTGTGCCAGTGTGTCTTGCCTCGTCCCGACCACCAGCGATCCCTTGATGCCTGAACTCTCTGAAAGAACCCTCCTTTTTGTCTCGCCACCGAGCGACGCTTTTGTTTGTGCCTTGGTCTCCATCGCCTTTTTGTCTCGCCCCAGTGCGACTCCTTTAGTTGGTACTTTTTGCTACGCGTTTTCCCTCGTAAGAGGCGTTTTGATTTGTACTTTTAGCCTTTTGACTCGCCTCAGTGCGACACCTTTTGTTTGTACTTTTTGCCACGTGTTTTCCCTCGCAAGAGGCGATTTGATTTGTACTTTCGCTCTGTGTGCTTGCTGGAATAAATCCAAGATAGAAACGACTCTGCATCCGAGTCCTTCGCCTTGTTCCCGGCCTGACAGTACACACTGGCCCGACATGGACTCGGCAGAGTCGGAGCACCTGTGCGCCGCAGTGCGCTCCCATGCCTCACTGCTCGCCCAGCACCAGAGGGAAGTGGGCGACTTGGGAGAAGAGATCCGAGGACTCGCTAAGAATCAAGAAGATTTCAGAGGAGCGGTCGCCACCCAAGTAGCAAAGCTGGGTCAGCAAATGCAGGAAGTGCTCTCGCTCTTAAACGCGGGACCAGCAGCGACCTCCAGTACACCCGTCGCTTCCCCCGTTACTCCCCTTGCAATAGCTCCCATGACTGGCAGTGCCAGACTGGCTCCTCCAGAGCGCTACTCCGGAGAACCCGGCCTTAGCCGGGTCTTTATTACAGAATGCGAGATGCATTTTGAGAGTTCCCCAGCAGATTTCCCCACCGAGCGCTCCAAGGTGGCCTACATGGTATCATACCTGACGGGAAGGGCCCGCACGTGGGCCACCGCGGAATGGGCCAGGGATTCCATCTCCTGTCGCTCTCTCCCCGCTTTCATCCAGGCCCTGCGAACGGTGTTCGATCCAATCTCCGCTGACCGAGACAAGGCTCGCCAACTCTGTCAGATAGTCCAGGGACAAGACACCGTCGGAGACTACGCCATCCGGTTCCGCACGCTGGCCGCGGTGAGCGGGTGGAACGCGGCGGCACTATATGACATCTTCCTCCGGGGCCTGTCTGGACCCATACAGGATCAGCTAATCCCCTTAGACCTTCCCACCGACCTCGACGCCCTCATCGCTCTGGCTATCCGCACTGACAACCGGCTGCAAGAGTGGAGGAAGCACCGACGCAGCAACGCCCCCGCCTTCGTCCCAGTAGCCGGCCCTGACGTTCACCACTCCAGGCTGTACGGGGATCGGCAGCGCCAGGAGCCAGAACCGATGCAGTTGGGCAGAGCTAAGTTAACAGAGGAGGAGAAGTTACGGCGGCGCCGAGAGGGAAGATGCTACTACTGCGGCGAGCTCGGACACCTCCTTCTCTCCTGTCCAGTGAGGAGGACCCTGAAGGTAAGCGCCTTCTCTGCGGCTCTGTCCCCGGGGCGAGTGCTCCCCAACGGCAGGATTACACAGTTGGGAAGAGAAATAGAACTCGAAGTATTAATAGACTCCGGAGCGGACGAAAGCTTGATAGACTGGGCATTTGCTCGCCGGTGGGGGGTAAAGACTGAGCTACTGAACACTCCCGTGAAAGCCAAGGCACTCAATGGACAGGCACTCTTTGAGATAACTCACATAACCGAACCAGTCTCGCTGTCAATTGGTCCCCACCAGGAGAACATACGGCTACATGTCGTGACCTCTCCAATGAACCCTCTCATTCTCGGGTATCCATGGCTTCAACGCCACAACCCCGCTATAGACTGGGGATCAGGGGAAATAACGGGATGGGGGTCCGACTGTCATGATTCCTGTATCAAGTCTAACCCGCGCCCTGTGCCTCCTGCTCCAGACGCGCCAACCCCAGACCTAACCGGGGTCCCTGCGTGTTACCACCAATGGGCCGAGGTATTCAGCAAGGCCAAGGCTACCTCTCTGCCTCCCCACCGTCCGTATGATTGCGCCATTGACCTCCTGCCGGGTTCAACTATACCCAAGGGGAGGCTTTATTCTCTTTCGGGACCTGAGAAGCAAACCTTGAATGAATATATAGACTCCTCCCTGCAAGCAGGACTGATTCGACCATCGTCGTCGCCTGCGGGGGCGGGGTTCTTTTTCGTGGGCAAGAAGGACGGCACCCTACGTCCCTGCATTGATTATAGTCCCCTCAATCAGATCACCATCAAGAATCGGTATCCGCTCCCACTGATGTCGACCGTGTTCGACCAATTACAGCAAGCCCGGGTGTTCACAAAGTTAGATCTGCGCAACGCCTACCATCTGGTGCGCATCCGGGAAGGGGACGAATGGAAGACAGGGTTCAACACCCATCGAGGACATTTTGAATACCTCGTCATGCCATTTGGCCTCACCAATGCTCCCGCTGTGTTTCAGGCCATGATAAACGATGTTTTGAGAGACTGTTTGGACCGGTTTGTGTATGTATATTTGGACGATATTTTGATTTATTCCCCAGATCTGAAGACCCATAGGGTTCACGTCGAGACGGTGTTGCAACGACTCCTTGAACACCAACTATACGTAAAGGCCGAGAAAAGTGAATTCCACAAGAGCACCGTTTCTTTTCTCGGCTTCATCGTAGCCCCGGGCAAGGTAGAGATGGACCCGGCGAAAGTAAGCGCGGTAACGGAATGGCCTACCCCTGACTCACGCAGGAAGGTGCAGCAATTCCTGGGCTTTGCCAATTTTTATCGGCGGTTCATCAAGGGCTTCAGTGCCACAGCGGCTCCCTTGCACGCGCTCACGTCTCCTAAAGTCCCCTTCCGCTGGTCAGCAGAGGCGGAGGCGGCCTTCCAGGAGCTAAAGAACCGTTTCAGCACCGCTCCCATCCTCACGCTTCCTGATCCGTCGCGGCAGTTTGTGGTGGAGGTGGACGCCTCCAATCAAGGAGTAGGTGCCATCCTTTCACAGAGGGCCAAGAGCGACAACAAGCTCCATCCGTGCGCGTTCCTGTCTCGACGGCTGACACCCGCCGAACAGAATTATGATGTGGGGGATCGCGAACTGTTGGCAGTCAAGCTGGCATTAGAAGAATGGAGACATTGGTTAGAGGGAGCACAGCAGCCTTTTTTGGTCTGGACAGACCATAAAAATTTAGAATACATAAAGTCAGCTAAGAGACTGAATTCACGCCAAGCCCGCTGGTCACTTTTTTTCAATCGTTTTAACTTCACTCTGTCCTACAGACCGGGAACCAAGAACACCAAGCCTGACGCCCTCTCCCGTGTTTTCAACTCGGATCCAGAAATTAAGAAGCCCGAAACCATCCTGCCTTCTCATTGCCTGGTTAGAGCAGTGACCTGGCCTATCGAAGGCCGGGTACAGCGGGCCAATGGTAACAAGCCACCCCCTAGTGGTTGCCCTGAGAACCGACTATTTGTCCCTGCTCAATTACGATCCCAAGTCATCCATTGGGCTCACACCTCCAGACTCTCCTGCCATCCGGGCATGCGCCGAACGCTGTTTGTAATCCAGCAGCGATTCTGGTGGCCCTCCATGAGGGCAGACGTCAATGAATACGTTGCAGCCTGTCCCGTCTGCGCCCGGAATAAGAACTCCCACGGCGCCCGTATGGGGTTGCTGCATCCCCTACCCATTCCTTCGCGCCCATGGGCGGAGATATCCATGGACTTCGTCACCGGGCTTCCGACCTCGCATGGGCGAACCACCATACTCACAGTGGTGGATAGATTTTCAAAGATGGCTCACTTTATCGCCTTGCCCAAGCTCCCGTCCGCTAAACGAACGGCCACCGTGATGATGGACCACATATTCCGGGTTCATGGGTTCCCGAAAGACATTGTTTCCGATAGAGGGCCCCAATTCGTATCCAGGTTTTGGCGGGAGTTTTGCAGGCTCATAGGGGCAACCGTGAGTCTCACGTCAGGCTATCACCCGGAGGCAAACGGACAGACGGAACGTATTAACCAGCAGTTGGAGACAAGTCTCCGCTGCCTGGTCTCCCAGAACCCCTCCTCGTGGAGCAAGAACCTCTCCTGGGTGGAGTATGCCCACAACTCCCTGCCCACCACGGCTACAGGTATGTCCCCCTTCAAGTGTGTGTATGGCTACCAGCCCCCTGTCTTCCCTGACAGTGAGCCGGAGGTGACGGTGTCTTCAGCCCACGCCTTGGTGCGCCGCTGTCGTCGCGTCTGGTCGGCGGCTCGGGCCACGCTGGTCCGACAGGGGGACCGGGTCAAGCGGATGGCTGACCGGAGGAGACGTCCGGCGCCCGTGTACCAGAGAGGTCAACGTGTCTGGCTATCCGCCAAGGATCTTCCCCACCGGGGGGACTCCAGGAAACTGGCGCCTCGCTTCGTGGGTCCGTTCCCCATCGCCAAGGTCGTGCACCCGGCCGCGGTGCGTCTCCGCTTGCCCAGGTCCCTTGCAGTCCACCCCACCTTTCACGTTGGGAAGGTCAAGCCGGTGGTGGACAGTCCGTTGGTGCCAGATCCTGCGCCCCCTCCGCCTCCGCGGACTGTGGGAGGTGGGACGGCCTACACCGTTAAAGAACTATTGGATGTGCGCAGAAGAGGCCGGGGCTGGCAGTACCTGGTGGACTGGGAGGGTTATGGGCCGGAGGAGCGGCAATGGGTGCCGCCTAGTTATATTTTGGACCCGGGACTTTTTGAGGACTTTTATGCGGCTCACCCTGGGGCTCCTGGGCCGTCTGGGATCCGGCCCTAAGGGGGGGGTTCTGTCATGCGGTCGCATTTATTTTTCCGGGTTTCTGTCTCGTCGATGTCGTAATTTTACTTCCGGTTTTATTTTGTCGTTCCTTCCGGTTCAGTTTGTGTTTCCTTCCTCGGTGTTGGTTGTCTTGTCTTCCCTGATCCCGATTGTGTGCACCTGCGTAATCGATACTAATTGTCATCACCTGTGTCCCCGCCCTTTTGTGTGTATTTAGTCTGTGTCTTCCCCTTGTCTTGTGCCAGTGTGTCTTGCCTCGTCCCGACCACCAGCGATCCCTTGATGCCTGAACTCTCTGAAAGAACCCTCCTTTTTGTCTCGCCACCGAGCGACGCTTTTGTTTGTGCCTTGGTCTCCATCGCCTTTTTGTCTCGCCCCAGTGCGACTCCTTTAGTTGGTACTTTTTGCTACGCGTTTTCCCTCGTAAGAGGCGTTTTGATTTGTACTTTTAGCCTTTTGACTCGCCTCAGTGCGACACCTTTTGTTTGTACTTTTTGCCACGTGTTTTCCCTCGCAAGAGGCGATTTGATTTGTACTTTCGCTCTGTGTGCTTGCTGGAATAAATCCAAGATAGAAACGACTCTGCATCCGAGTCCTTCGCCTTGTTCCCGGCCTGACATATATAAGGCGCCCCGGATTAGGCGCACTGTGTTTTTTGAGCAAATTAAAAGCTTTCAAGTGCGCTTTATGGTGCAGAAAATACGGTAATAGTAATGGAGGGTTATTGCGGTGTTGCACAAAATAATATATGACAGGCATCCTACTGCGCGCACGCCCTGCCCTGCTGTGCGCTCGTTCTGCTGCTTTTTCCACCAGGTGGTGTCCAGCCCTCAGCCAGCCAGCTCAAGTCATACTCAGACGCTACACCCGCCGTCCCGTCCGTCACCCACCACCCAGTGGCGCCAGCGCACCAGCCCGATTGCCGTACCACCGTCCCCTTCCCCTTTAACCATAAAGTCTGTGTCGCTCTGGTTTTGGTTGTACTGCCTGATCCATCGCATTATTACTGTCCTGCCATGCTCTTTTACTTGTGGCTGTGTGGATGAGATGCTCCGGCGAACTTCCCCCTTTCCGAATAAAAACCAATCCTAGCTATCCATAACACTGTAATAAAGCAGTCATAAAGATCAAACAGCATGACTTATTATCAATCACCTTTCAATTGGTCAAACTAATCAAATAACTAGCGTTAAGGTTTTCACTCTAGTCGTTTAGCGTTGGACAGTCGCGCATAAACTAATAGGAGTATGTACACATTACTGTTGCTCTCTCTTCAAAACTTAAGCACACAAGCCACCACTGTAATTGTTGGGTTCATCAACATTTTACGCAAAGAATTTCGTCAGACCGAGAGTTGTCTTCATCAGGCCGACTCCTGCAGGAGGGCGCCCAAGACACACACCAGGATGTGTGGTCTGAACCGCGCTCCAGCCACAGGATAGCCCCTTTTTATTGAATAAATGCAATGGGTGGAGTTTAGACAAATGTATACCTTCTTGTGTTCACAAAAGTACGTTCATCTCATGATTTCAGAAAAACAAGGATGTTATTGCTTAAGGCGAGCAGTATCGAGCTCTCAATGATGTCATAGTTCAAACCAGGATGTCATTGCTTAAAGCGACTCATGGCTCCAGCCATATGCATCCTGAACCATGAAAAACACCATTGTTCTCTTAACATTCTATATCGGTTGGAAATTCTTGGGCACAAGGTCAAACTGCCACATGCAGCAAAGATCTTCCATTAGAAATATAGAATCTAATGATAATATATAACATATTTCCCAACATTCCCCCGTTTAACATTAGATTCTATTGGAAAACAAAACATCAGCCATTACTTGTATATATACATGAGTATATGCATACACAACATAGTACAGCAACATCATGAAGTATGAAAGTTCACATTCTAGAGTTTATCAGAACTACCGCTCTTCCTCCGGCTTTGGCCATGTTCAACATCAAAACGGGGTCGGCATCAAATTACGCAAGTTGGTCACAGTCATCTTGTTCATGCCGGACCAACATCATATTCTGGACAGCAAATGCTGATGTCAACATTTTAGTCACCATGTGACGAATACAAAGTACAATGTACGATGCAAAGGTACAGAGAAATAGTAGCATGGCAATTAAAAGAACTATAACTTTCAAGAGAAGCTGCTTGCAATTGCCGTCAAACAGCCACCAAAAGGGATGGACATCTTTGTCTGGAATTCCATCCTGGAACATAGCTCTACGGAGGTTGGGCTTGTAGAGCATACTCGATGTGGGTGTCATCTTCTCCCATGGGAAAAGTCTGAGTGCCACCTTCTGTCCTGTGTATCCATCTGGTACGTCTGAGCACCAGACACTGTCGCGGGGACTGAAGGTGGGAGCAACAGCTGCACGGGTCATTCGCTGATGATGTTCCTGAAAATGTGTCAGACTGAGGAACACAGTGTGATCTGACACATATACGGACGCACATGTGCCGTCCCATTGTCCTGGAAGGACTGTGTAGCCTCGGCGTTCACAGAGCCACCATCCTCATTCGATGAGTGGGGATTTCTGCCTCCCACTAGGATATGTCTGAGGGCTAATGTGGCATTCAACGAGGTCTTGTTGAACGGTTCTGGACTCACAGTGGTGATGCAGTGTATTGCGTTTCCCACTTTTCTTCCATCAACATGATTTCGTTGGAAACACAGGGGATGTGAGATGGGTTTACTCACTTCTAGAACCATCCTGTTCTGCAAGACCATTAGTCCAATAGCCTGGATCTCTCTGTTTCGTCCATCAGCGAGAGATTCACAAAGAATTGAAAACGATAGTTCAGTGTCTCGATGAAGAGTGATTGTTTTCCAACTCCGATCCAAGGAAAAAGCACGTGAACGACTTTGTCTCCGACGGACCATACTTTATGCCTGTCCGGGACATTCGTACCCCAGACGGGATCAAAGGTCGTAACAGCCCTGCGTCGACATCCAGAAGAGTTGTGTGCCGTTGTCATCTGATGATGCTGTGTCTTCAGGTGTTGTCTGTTACCCGCACTGGTGCACACACTCCTGTCCATTTGGCGGGCAGCATTGGATAACCCTTGTGACCATAAAGTCACCAGCCATGTTGGTCGGAGAGCCCTCACCTCTTGAAATAGCACATATCCTGGCACTCAGTGGTGATGTTCAAGGCTCCATCCAGTTTCCTCCTGGAGGGCAGTCGTCCTCAATGCATTTGTGGGTTTCATTTCCTTGGATGTAACACGTGTAGTTCATTCCAGGTAGCCTTTTTGTTTAAGCCACTTGTGGCATCTTTCGTCCTTCACAGTCACATTGGGATTAATCAAAAGAGTTCGATCACAGGTTTCTTTCTGTGAGTCTAGGGCGGTAGGGGTAGCATTACTGACTGTGACAGCACGGTGTTGGCATCCTCCCATAGAGGCCATACATTTCGCTTCACTAATATCCATCACTTTGGCGTACAGGCGAACTTCCGCGGAGGAAGGTGGGATTTGGAACACACACAGCACCCCTCCTGTGTAGGATCTCACAGTGAACTTTACACACCGGTACCAAGTGATCTGGTTGTAGGGAGGATGTGACATTTTAACATGACCTACATAGATTTTATATTAACACATTTCTGATTGTTGGGAGTTGTTTTTTGGTCATTGTTTTATGAAAATCAATGTTTGATTGCGAAACGCAACAGGCACTGCTGCAAAGGGGTCCTTGCTGCAGAACCAATCAAAACTTGTAACAACGTCACGTGACTTGATTTCTCCCAATGGCATTCCTCCAATTCAGGAACTAGGAAGTAAATATTGCCTCCGCTCTATTGACAACAATGGACTTTGTTCGCACTTGGTAAGTTCTTATTTAATATAAATTCATATTGAAAATGGCTAAAGATAGCCCCGGGGCTAAGAACGTGCAGTATGAAAAGCCCTAAAATGTGATAGGATGTTAGGAGTCATCAGCAGTTTATATGCAGTCAATTTTGGCTTCAGAGATTACACATGGCTAACTTACGTTACAGAGAGTAGCTACAGTAACTCCTGGTTTTGCCTTACCGTCTTTCTCAGATAGTAATCTAACAAATGCTAGTCAAACAACCCTAACCCAATCCTAATAATAGTTGTTTCACATTCTTGTTGGGTGTTACACTCAAATGTTGTAGGTAGTGCAAGACCAAAGAGAGGATCATAGTGGTAGAGAACGTTTATATTGGTAACACAATAACAACATTACCATTTGTAATTAACAGTGTTCAGACAGTCCAAACACACACACGTCTGTACAAGGTAGAACGTCTGATTTGCACGTGCATCTCCCCTTCATACATTGTGTTTTTTTTGCAGGAGCAGTACACAAGTTCCAGGATTTCGACTGGGGCTGGAGGAAGTGACATCCAGTCAATCTCAAAGAAGTCTTCATTGATGACTAACTTTATGTATTGTAGTAGCAATGCTCCAAAATGTATTGGTTGTTTTTCTGTTTCTCCAGATGCTCAACCTTGGACGACACTGCAGATATTTTCTAGGCCTAATCTAATCTAACCTAGCCTGAGGGGTCTATCGTAATCTTGCAAGATCAAAGATTGAGCTGGACACCCCTGCACTGTAGTTACACATCACAAAATCAACATTCTGTTGATTCCTCTATATTCCAGGCTAGATCTGACCTTGACTCATACATGCTGTGCCCATGTTACAGGATTAAGATGCTGTGTCCATGTTACAGGATTAATACACGTCTCTCACACCCATATTGATAGCTTTCTCCTGAAGAGAAAAAAACAGGGCAAATTTCACGGCCAGTCCAGTAAAATAAAATACAGTAATCATGTGTCATATGTTTAAAGTAAAGTGCATTTGGTACGAACCTTTTGCGGTCTTTGTCATTTTTTTCCTTCCTCTTGCGGGCAAGCCTCTATGTGTTTGCAAATTGCACGTAGCATTCTCTGTGGTAAACTGCATTAGCTAGCACATCTGGAATCGGGCTGTTAACTGTTAAATTGAATGTTTTAACAGCAAATTGTGCTATTGCACTCTCTGGACATCTAAATTAGCCCACTGCATTGTACAATTAATAAATTTGACCCAACTTGTCTCTGAAAATGGAATTATTTTAGTGGGCTCTTTACATGGATTGCACACATGCATGCAGCACTCCATCTTCAATCTTTCCCACTGTAAATACCTAAATAAATAAATAAATACGCCACCTAATAACGTTACACGCACTAACGTTAATATCACGTTAACGTTAGCCATCTAGGTTAATTGCAAGCAAGCTCGGTAACGCCAGTATGGCTGACTACAGTTTGCGAAATACATGAGGAAATATGACAGGGTTCAACTATCTTAGTAAAATTTAATGTAAACACTACACAAGTTGGATCATAGTCTTGAAAGTTTTATTAGAATTGTATTTACTGTCTTCCAATGCAATGCAGACAGCATGCAGTTCCATCTTGTTTACATTTTGGGGGGTCCTTAATCCCCGTATGCGAATAGTCATTGGTTTATCAGCTACAGGTGTCCAACGATATGCATGAGAAAACATTTCATTAAAATGTAAGATTGCGAAAAAGGATAACCAAAAATTAGCTCCCAACAAATTGTTTTTTACTTAATATGATAACTAGATATCACACACAAAGAATTGTGTACTCCCTCGATGCAGATCAATCAAGTTCACTTAAATCGCGTTCGGCCTGCCGTCTCTAAAGAAAGAATAAAGAAACAACCACCTCCACATAATCATTAAAGTATCAAATTTGGGTTCGGGAAAAAAAATTCCTCTACGTTGCGGAGGCCAGTTTATGAAGGAAAAAGCCTTCTTACCTTCTAAAGGTGGGGCCCCAGGCCTCCAGACCACAGAAGAAGCTCTCTCCCACGGAAGTCTTAAAACCGGTCAACTGGACAAAGCGTCGGGGTCACCACTTGTTGCGTTTTGTTCAAGATGTCTGTCGTTGAGCAAAGAAAACAAAGATGTGGAATAATAGTTGGTTCTTTATTTGCAAGATCTCGGGTTGCTTCACGGCAGTCAGTACAAGTGCACTTCAGCAGATGAGAATAACACCGTCAGACTCCAGATCAGAAGGTTTTATACTCTCCGCAAGCAGGAATACGGAAGGGAAGAAAAGGGAGGGGAAAAGAAGGAAAAACCTATCCTCATAAGAATGTCTTGTTATCTACTGAATGTTTTGTAACAGTGTGTCATGACGTTAATGAGCTCTACCTTATGTTTAATGGAAAAGTTCCCAAGCTGTGTGCGCCATGTCTGTGCTCTGATTAAGCAACTATTTTTGTATAAATTAATATAAAATTAATATAGAACATTTAGACATTGCTGTTGCTCCCTTTTCACTCATATTGTCACACTGTTAGTGAGACACTATCAAGCAGAAGTTGCAGATTAGGGAAGCCACATTTAAAGCAAAAAAAAAAAAGGCTTTAAATATATGAGACGTGTCGTAAACACGAAACAACGTAACTTTTCATGTTTTATAGAAAAGAAGGGCTGTTGAGATGTTTGAGATATCACTAAACCAAAAATATTAGTGGCAAAGTCACAGTTGTGCAGAAAATACGTCTTGCACAAAAACCTCATTTTCTCATTTTCTCTGTTTGCTGATTTGAGTGAGACCAAGCTATTCTCAAATGGTGATAGCTAAAGAACGGCATAAATTCATTTTTTGGTGTTCATCATCTCTTGATCCCCTCCCCCACCGTCTGTTGTCTTCCGGGTCAGAGCAACGCTGGCGTCAGACCTGTTGACTGCCGCTTCTGTCCCGGACCGTGTCCATTACTTGTTTTTCATTTTTCCTGTTTTCAGTGTACTCGTCTATTTTTTTTATTTCCCGTGTTGTCTTTCATCCACCTCGCATCCCTGCAGCTCCGCTCTCACCTACTTGTTTCCTCTCCCTCGGACTTCCAGCTACGTTAGCCAGCTAGCCAACAGCCAACTGGCCAAAACCACCACCGGACCCTCCTGCCTTATCGGCACTTCCCCGATGGCTCACCCATCTCCTCTTTCTGGACTACCAACCCTCGTCACCCCCACCTCCCCTACTGCCAGCCTCAACAACCTCCGCACCCGCTCCTCCTGCTTCTCCATCCATCTCCTTCGCACTGCTGACCGATGTCCTGTTGTTAACTATATCCTATTGTTTCTCCCCCCTCCCACCCCCCGTACGTCCAAGTCAAGTTTATTTGTATAGCCCTAAATCACAAACAGTCTCAAAGGGCTTCACATAGCCAAAAATTGACAATTATTCTCAAAGCATCCCCTGATCTTAAGCTCCCAAAAGGGCAAGGAAAAACTCAAAACCCCTGCCAGGGGAAAATGAGAAACCTTGAGAAGGGACCACAGATGGAAGGATCCCCCTTTCAGGATCACCAGGTTATAATGGATGCAGAGAGGGCACAAGTAATACATATTATGAAAATCAATGAAAAAATGGATGTCGGAGGTGCCCTCGATTGTCCTGGCAGTGTCTTCCCCCTTCCCCACTCTTTTTATTCCCTGTAAAGCGTCTTTGGGTTATTGAAAAGCGCTTATAAATTAAATGAATTATTATTATTATTATAAGGTAGAGTCATACTTTTTTGTTCTATTGAAAGAACAGTCTAATGTTTACATAGCCATAGCATAGATTTAGGTGCAGTATTTTCTGTCAATATTTTCTTTGTGTTTTTATTCACTTGTCGGCACTCTAATAAAAGACGTGTGCTCCTGCCACAATATAAATAGAGAGAGAGAGAGAGAGAGAGAGAGAGCATTTTTAAAAATTATTTAGAGATATTTAATAATTCATAATAATAACATCTCTCATTTACCGGTTACACCAAGCCGTTTGAAAATGGGGTGAATATTTGGCAGAGTTGAGCAATATGCAGTTATTTCAAAGTACAGCAGAACCTCGGTTTTCGAACGTCCCAGTTCTCGAACAAATCGGAGTTCGAACGAAAAATTAGAAATTTTTTGCTTCCGATGTCGAAAAAAAATTTGTAGGTCGAACCTCGCGAGCTGAGCTGAGAGGTACCGAGAAAACCCGACCGCATGGCCCGGATCACGACTGACTCCGTTCGTTGTTATTGTATTTTCACTACTTTAAGGATTGTATTAAAGGAAGCAAGTGGGAGCAGTAAAGCTGCTGATGGTGAAAAGAGGAAAGTAGTGCACAAAACTGTTCAGTTTAAGAAAGAATTAATAGCAAAATATGCATCTACTGTGCGTGTGCCCGAGTTAGCTATGGAGTTTTGCATGGCAAAATCAACGATAAGCACCATCGTAAAACACAAAGACGCTCTTAAAGCAAGTGATGTTGCTAAAGGATCGACTGTGCTTAGCAAACAAAGGTCACAAGTGTTAGGTTACGGATTTTAGTTATTGATCTGACTCCAAATTGCGATCAACACTTAACACATAAATTGCTATGTCCTAATCCACACACTGGCGCACCTAACAATTTTGCGAGTTCGTTCTGTCAAAGAGAAGACCAGTAGATCAATCAGACCAAATTTACCAATTGTTTATTCCTGACAAAGCGCACTAATACAGGCCTGGGTCCCGGGTCCCTCACACTAAAACTCGTGCGTTTTTGTGACCACCAAAAGACGACACATTCTTCCGGGTTGCCCAGTTTTAAAGAAACACAATATGAATATTAAAGCATGCAAAACATTGTGAGATGATTGGTCGATGGCCATCTCCTCCCCGTCTAGGTGTCGCTGAAATCTGGCGGTTGGGTTTTCCCTGCGAAGCCCGACCACATAGACGTGCTGTTGTTCTCGTTTCTCACCGACCTTGAGGTGTTCTTGTCCGGTACTCCCTGTCTGGGCCTATTCCACAACACTTCGAAGAAAACAAGTTCATGCAGTTTGCCTGCACATTCTTCGCCACCCACCAATCCACACGAGCACTCCAATACTAGATATTATATTAATATGATTATAAGTTTAACACAACCTTAAAAATATGTTTGCAAACTGCTGAAAGCACATTTCCCTTTATTCCCTCTTATGACCTCATTTATGAGGTCATCACCCGTTACTCTAGCAAACAGCTACCAGCGCGCTGTCGGTCCTTCCTTCCCCCCGCTGCTCATGTTGAGTCACCAGGGTATATTGGCCCATCGGTGGCAACGGGCCAACGCTTTTCTCGATCAACCGGACAGTGAGTGACCTAATACATGGAATACAACAACAATCGCATAAAATCATAATTGTAGTAAAAATAGCTACAGCAACTAGCACAGACATGATGATGCCTTTCTAGCTTCCGAACGTTTTCATCCAATCAGACCAAATATCGGTGTGTACGCCTGAATGATCTTTCATCTTTTTGTTCAGTGTCCTTAGTCCTTCCAACGCCTTGGTCAGTCGGCCTCCTGGTGCCGTGTTGTTTGGGATGAAAGTACAACATGCATCACCAAACATTCCACACACACACCATGTTCCTTAGCCAATAGCATGTCCAACGCAATTCTATTTTGGAACGCCATTAACGACGTTTATTCTGTCCTCACGCTGGCGTGACGTCTGCCAAGGCTAGACAGATAGCGAACAACTGAAGAAAAAGGACGCTGCGGCCGCGTAGTTTGTAGCTGCTTTACTTGGCACACAGGCAGTTATTTCTTGTACAGGTATTTGTAAAACTGTAATTCACACAACAACAACAGTGCATCAGTAGAATGTACATCAAATCACAGAAGATGTAGAAATGAAAACATATAAACTTAAATGGAGACGATTAGCCTACCTAACCGTCACATGCGTAAACCTAGCATAGCATTGTAGCCAAAAGTAGCGCTAAACAATCACATTTGCAATACTAGCGTAGCATTCACAGGCAAATGGAGCTTAGGATGTTAGCGTACATTTTATAAACACACATATACAGAAAGTCAACTAGAATGTATAACTTACAGACTAAGATACCCCAAGGCTGAGCCACGAACCCGCTGCGACGATGTGCACTGTCTGGTAGCTGCGTACGAACTGCGTAGTGGCTGAGTGGGGGTCGAGTAACCGGAAATGAATGAACGAATGAAACCTAACCTAAATTCGGTCACTAGGGGGCAGTGTTAGAGCATTTAACGAAAGAATGAACGGGATAACAGTACACTCCCCGCCTGGTATATTAAAAATATACCACTATTGTTATTTCAACTTTCAGCACAGAGTAAGATTACATCTGTGATAGGTCTGGTATAAGTTTTGACGGAACCGTGTTGTACGATTTTCACTTCGACCTTTCTGACCCTGCCATCGTGGCTAGGAATCGCCTTAACAACCGTACCAAGTGGCCATTCATTGCGTTTGGCTTGATTTACGAATCTGAGCAACTCGATTTGTCACATAGACGTAAAATCTGCGAGTGCTGTTGTGAATGTACCCAAGAACTATTCGACTGTCGGTGTAAAACTTTACTGCGTCAAACTCTATGTCACATTCACCAACAATGATCTGAGCCAGTTCTACTGCGAGCACGGCTGCGCATAGTTCCAAGCGAGGTACTGTGTGAGCAGAAGATGGTGCAAGCTTAGACTTGCCCATGACAAATCCGACCTGATAGTGTCCACCTCTGTCGGACACTTTGAGATAAGCAACAGCTGCTATTGCCATCATCGAAGCATCTGAGAAGATGCAAAGCTCTCTTGTTTGTGTCTCTGATAATGTAATGGAAACAAAGGGTCTCTGAATCTGTAGACTTTCTAGTACACTGAGCGATTCAGTCCATTTTAACCACTCTGCTTCTTTGTCTGATGGTAGAGGGTCGTCCCAATCTTGTTGTTCAAGTGTCAACTCTCTGTACAATGCTTTGCCTTGAATCGTCACAGGTGCTGCAAATCCGAGAGGATCATAAAGACTATTGGCAACAGAAAGTATTCCACGTCGGGTGAAAGGTTTAGTGTCCTTTGCAACTCGAAAGGTGAAACAGTCACGTTCTAGATCCCAACAGACCCCAAGACTGCGTTGGAGCGGCAGAGGATCCACATCCAAATCCAAATCTTTAAGATCTGTGGCTCTTTCTTCTGGAGGAAATGCATTCATGACACGCCCGACATTAGACGCGATTTTGTGAAGCCTAATGTTTGCCTCAGCTAGCATGCGTCTTGCATCTTCTAAAAGTTCAACAGCTTCGCTCTCCTTGGAGACAGAAGCAAGTCCATCATCCACATAGAAATTGCGGAAGACAAACGCTTTGGTCTTCGATCCATGCTCTTCTTCTCCCAGCTCAGCTGCCCGTCTCAGACCATAGATAGCAATGGCTGGAGAAGGACTGTTCCCAAAAACTGGGACTTTCATGCGAAACTCTGTGATGGCTTCGTTTGGATCATTGTCTTTGAACCAGAGAAACCTCAGATAGTTTCTGTGTGATTCCTTCACTCGAAAGCAATAGAACATCTGTTCTACATCAACAGTAACTGCAACTTGTTCCTTTCTGAAGCGCAGTAAAACACCAAGAAGCGTATTGTTCAAATCAGGCCCTCTGAGGAGAGTATCATTTAGTGAGACACCCTCAAACTGGGCGCTCGAGTCAAATACAACTCGGATCTTGCTCGGTTTCTGAGGATGATACACACCAAATATTGGTAAGTACCAACACTCTTCACCTGGCGTTAACTCTGGAGCCTTTTCAGCTTGGTCATTGTCAAATATCCTCTGCATGAACTCGATGAACTGTTCTCTCATAGCTGGTTTTTTATCCAAAGCCCGTTTCAGAACATTGAGGCGTTTCAGAGCCTGCCCTCTGTTGTTGGGAAGAAGTGGTCGCTGGTCACGAAAAGGCAAAGGCGCCACAAGGTGGTTGTCATTGTCCATGTACATTTCTTTGTCCATTATTTCAATGAACCTTTTGTCTTCTATAGACAAACCTGGTTTGTCGTCATCAGGACTTCTTTGAAAGACATTGACACCCAGAGCATCAGTCTGTCTGAGAGGAGCAGTCTCGATGTCACAGAAAGCATTAGTCTTCTGTTTTGGCATGACAAATGTCTCTTTCACCTTCATTGCATTTGTGCAAGGCTCAAGAAAAGAAGGCCGTCCATTTGGTAGGACGTTAGTTTTGTACACGTTCACCTTTGTCCGTCTGTGTACTCCATTTAGACATATTTCACCCACAATAACCCACCCCAAGTCTAATCGTTGGGCATAAGGTGAGTGGTGCGGGCCATTGTACTGTTCACGCACTTTATGAACACTTAAAACATCTCGCCCCAATAAGAGCAAAATAGGTGTGCTGGGCTCTAAAGGTGGGATCTTGCCAGCAATGGGTTCGAGATGCGGGAATAACTCTACAACGTCAGGCGTAGGAATTTCACTACGGTCACCTGGCAGTGCGTCGCACTCCAGCAGAGGTGGAAGAGTTACATGAGTGCCACCATCAAGTGAGGAAACAACAAAGTTGTGAGCTTTCCTGCCTGTGGCCTCACTAACCCCAGTACATGTTTTCAAGGTATAAGTGGACGGAGCCGATTTGACATTAAACAGCTCAAAAAACTCAGACTTCGCCAGAGACCGATTGCTTTGGTCATCCAACACAACGTACATTTTCTGAGATTGGTCAGGGCGACCAGCAGGGTACACATTCACAAGTGAGATTTTAGAACATGACCTGAGTCCCTGCGCTTTGTCACAGATTTCAGTGCATTTTGCGATCACTTCAGGGAAACTGTTTTCACACTCCCCGCCTTGCACTTGCTCCGTTACTTGAGCAGAAGTTGACCAGGGAGCTGGACCGGGATGTAGCGCACTGATGTGTCTGTCACTGTCACACTCTTTGCATTTCACAGCGATTTTACAGTCTTTGGCTACATGTTTTGTGGTAGCGCAACAGCGAAAACAGATTGAGTTCTCTTTTAGATAAGCTTTCCTCTCATCTAACGGTTTGATCCTAAATCCACGACATTTTGATAGAGGATGTGGTTTATTGTGTATTGGGCACTGATCTGCTGGCTCCTCTATTTTGTTCCCTTTGACACTATTACTCGTAGGTTTTGCTGTTACTTCTGTCTTCTTCACTGAAACTGTTCTGGGATTGTTATACTGTTTTGGATATCTTTCATGTTTTGGCTGACTTGCAGCGCAGTTCGATGAGAACGCAAAGCTTGGATCGTTTCGGGTTTTTGCTTGTCTGGATATGAAACTTACAAAGTAAGTGAATGGTGGAAAGGACACCCTGTGTTCTTCTTTGTACATAGACCCGAGTGATATCCAGCGTTCTTGCAGACCGTAAGGAAGCTTCTCGACAATAGGATTTACCCCCCTAGCTGTGTCAAGATAGGATAGACCAGGAAGATATCCCTCTGACTTAGCTGCTTGAATCTCTAAAAGAATGTCTCCTAACTCTCTGAGACGCTGATTATCTTTGTTCGAGATTTTAGGGAAGTTCTCTAGTTTCGACAAAAGAGCATTCTCAATGACTTCTGGTGAGCCATATGTATCATCTAACCTTTCCCACACCATAGCTACTCCTGCTGTAATGTTGTGAACATGCGCGGACCTGATACGCGTGGCTTGTGTGGAAGATTCGGGGCCAAGCCACTTTAAAAGCAAATTAATCTCTTCTCTAGCTGTTAGATTAAGTTCTCTAATCACATCCTGGAAAGAAGTTTTCCAGGCCCAGTAGTTTTCTGGACAGTCATCAAATTTCAAAAGTCCGGAACTCACAAGTTCTCTTCTAACGAGATGTTTGGTAAGATCAGTCATTTGTGCTGGTTCCCAAGGATAATTTCTGAAGCTAGCTGTGTGAGACACTGGAGCTGAAGGACAATGTGCAGATCTATTTGTATTATAATCAAACATAACTACATCATTAGCAAGAGTCTTAGGCTGGTTTGTGACGGTGTCGGTGAGCGGGTACCGCTGGGTTGGAGCTGGTGGTGCTGGCGACGATGCTCGTGGTGCTGGCGACGATGCGTTGAGCGGCTGCTTTGGACACGGAGCTGGCTGCTGAGCGTTCGGTGTCACGTAGTGAGCCTTCACATACTCGCTGGTGCGTTGAGCGTTGTCCTCCGGAGGGATCTGCGTCGGATCTTCGAGAGAGCGGTCTTCCATTGCTGCTGCCTCTTCGTAGACTGCTGCTTCAGCTGCCGCTGCTGTGGCACTTCTCTCGGTCTTTAGCACATACAGACTGGCCTCCAGTTGTGCTGCTTCAGCCTCTATTTTAGCCTTTGCTTTCATCATTTCTGCTTCTCGAGCTGCATATTTCGCCTCCACCAGGGCTGCTTCGGCTCTTGCCCTTGCTTTGGTGGCTGCAGAGCTGGTTGAGGACCTGCTGGACCTTGAAGACTCCGTTCTTACGGCGATTGATCTGGTGTCGTAGAGCTTTTGTGACTGGACCAACTCATTCCGCTGCTCCATCTTGTATCGTTTGGATGCGTGTTTTAGTATCAGTAGATGAAGTCTTTTACTGTGGAGTTTCAGTCCGCTGTGTGAGAGTCTTCTTACTGTGGAGTTTCAGTCCGATGCTGTAAGAGTCTTCTTACTGTGGAGTTTCAACACGCTGGGTCACAGTCGTTTTTGCTGTGGTTCAACCCGCCGGGTAACAGTCTTTTTACTATTCTGTCCTCACGCTGGCGTGACGTCTGCCAAGGCTAGACAGATAGTGAACAACTGAAGAAAAAGGACGCTGCGGCCGCGTAGTTTGTAGCTGCTTTACTTGGCACACAGGCAGTTATTTCTTGTACAGGTATTTGTAAAACTGTAATTCACACAACAACAACAGTGCATCAGTAGAATGTACATCAAATCACAGAAGATGTAGAAATGAAAACATATAAACTTAAATGGAGACGATTAGCCTACCTAACCGTCACATGCGTAAACCTAGCATAGCATTGTAGCCAAAAGTAGCGCTAAACAATCACATTTGCAATACTAGCGTAGCATTCACAGGCAAATGGAGCTTAGGATGTTAGCGTACATTTTATAAACACACATATACAGAAAGTCAACTAGAATGTATAACTTACAGACTAAGATACCCCAAGGCTGAGCCACGAACCCGCTGCGACGATGTGCACTGTCTGGTAGCTGCGTACGAACTGCGTAGTGGCTGAGTGGGGGTCGAGTAACCGGAAATGAATGAACGAATGAAACCTAACCTAAATTCGGTCACTAGGGGGCAGTGTTAGAGCATTTAACGAAAGAATGAACGGGATAACAGTACAACGTTGCAGCCAATTGTTCATGAACTGCGGCAAATTATTCAGCTGTATAATTACCCAGTCGTTGGACATTGTAATGAACATAATTAATACGGTCTACATTTTTATCGGGGGTGATCCATAGGAAGATACTTTCGAATCCCAAGGACACTTGATTAACGAGTTTATACTTACAGTGGGGGAAATAAGTATTTGACCCCTTGCTGATTTTGCAGGTTTGCCCACTTACAAAGAATGCAACGATCTACTATTTTAATCATATGTACATTCTGACAGTGAGAGACAGAATCCCAAAGAAAATTCCAGAAATTCACATCATATGAATTTATAAAAATTGATAACCGTCTGATGAGAAAAAACAAGTATTTGAACCCCTGGACAAACAGCAAGTATTCTGGCTCCTACAAGCCAGTTAGTCTTTCTTTAAGATACAGCTCCAATCCCAACCAATTATCTACATCAAATACACCTGCCTCACCTCTTTACCTGTATAAAAGACACCTGTCAACACCCAAACAACCAGCATCCAACATCACCACCATGGGCAAGACCAAAGAGCTTTCTACGGACATCAGGGACAAGATTGTTGATCTGCACAAGGCTGGGATGGGCTACAAGAGAATCCGAAAGCAACTTGGAGAGAAAAGACCAACTGTCGGTGCAGTTATCAGGAAATGGAAGAAGCAGTACACCACCGCCAACCTCCCTCGGTCTGGGCCTCCGCACAAGATCTCACCTCGTGGGGTCTCCCTGATCATGCGAATGGTGAGGAATCATCCCAAAACCACAAGGGGGGAACTGATGAATCAACTGAAGGCAGCTGGGACCACAGTTACGAAAGAAATGGTTGGTAACACACTACGCCGTCATGGATTGAAATCCTGCCGCGCACGCAAGGTCCCCCTGCTCAAGAAGAAACATGTACAGGCCCGCATGAAGTTCGCCATTCAGCACCTGGACGACTCAGAAGAGGCCTAGAATAAGGTGATGTGGTCAGATGAGACCAAAATAGTACTTTTTGGCCTCAACTCAACTCGTCGTGTTTGGAGGGCAAAGAACACCGAGTACAACCCAAAGAACATCATCCCCACCGTCAAGCATGGTGGTGGCAACATCATGCGTTGGGGGTGCTTTTCAGCCAAGGGGACGGGACAACTCCATCGTATTGAGGGGAGGATGGACGGGGCCATGTATCGTAGAATTCTGGACCAACATCTCCTTCCCTCAGTGAGAGAGCTGAAGATGGGTCGAGGATGGGTGTTTCAGCACGACAACAATCCTAAGCACACCGCCAAAGCAACAAAAGAGTGGCTGAAGAAGAAGCACATCAAGGTTCTGGAGTGGCCTAGCCAGTCTCCAGACCTGAATCCAATTGAAAATCTTTGGAGGAAGCTTAAAATTTGAGTTGCCAGGCGACAACCTCGGAACCTGAATGATTTGGAGGCTGTCTGCAGGGAGGAGTGAGCCAACATCCCTGCCGAAATGTGCACAAAGCTTGTCACCAACTATAAAAAACGTTTGACATCTGTGCTGGCCAATAATGGCTTTTCTACAAAATATTAACATGCTGTTTGTCCAGGGGTTCAAATACTTGTTTTTCCTCATCAGACGGTTATCATTTTTTATAAATTCATATGATGTGATTTTCTGGAATTTTCTTTGGGATTCCGTCTTTCACTGTTAGAATGTACATATGATTAAAATTATAGATCATTGCATTTTTTGCAAGTGGGCAAACCTGCAAAATCAGCAAGGGGTCAAATACTTATTTCCCCCACTGTATCTGGCACACCCCGGGGCACTCCTATAGTGTCAATATATGTTGGATCGTCGTCGCTCAACCACGGGGGCAAAACGTCTCTTTTGGCTTGCTTCAGGAGCCCCGCCAGTGGGGACTCCAGGTTCCAATTGAGATTCTGTATTTCAATGGGGACAACCACCACAGGCATTATCAACGACACGAGGGCACAGATACCTGATGCATTCTTCGGCAAGCGATCGTATAATTTGTCATCACCACACCACAACCAGATGTCACTGGTCTTCCTCTGCTCCTTCCATCACTGCTGGGTGAATTCTGGCATGTCCTGTTAAAGCTTGAAAACAAGTGAATTTGGAAAAAACTTTGTATATCACAATTACAAATTGAAACCTACTCACCCATTTCTATTTTACCACTCCTCCCTTTGACACATTCACCCAATGTGTCATTACGTATCAAAAGGAACCTGCAAAGCATCCCCCCTCATCACCACACTCATTGTAGCCAGGCCCGCGGAACCTCTAGTTACCATCTGGGCCCCAGGACCATCACCCCAAGTCCTTGAAACTTGACTGTCCACCACTCGGCAACACAAACAAAAATCATCGCACTCCTGTCAGTGAGCTTATAGTCCGGCTGACAGCGGACCTTTGTACACACAAAAACAGACATCAAGTATCAAAATAAAAACAGTCATAAAATGAATCCTGGTGCCCGCGGATCATGTCCTGAAAACCACGTCATCAACAAGTTCATCATAAAAACCAAAAGGGCAAGGGTTAACATATTCTTGTAAATCCAACACAAACTTTCCACGAATGCAATCGACAACCTGCAAGAATGAAAACAAGTTACGCAAGCAACGCGCAATCCGCTCCTTGGCTGGTGGCTGATGCTGCAAAAAAATTAAGTCACACAGAAAAACAAAGCAGAGCATGCTATTGTCGCAAACACGTTCAAGCGTCAAACAATTGGTCACTGCCCACCTAGTCCGTCACCCCGTCGGGTGAGCTCAAAGTCGTCACACGACAAATCGTCCAAAGTCTTGCTGTTCGATACTAGTTTTGTCTTGTCTGACCATATCACTGAAATGGGCCTTCTCCATCACACCGTTTTGTTGTCGATGGTGCCTCTGATTGATCATTGAGCCATGGTTCCGGTCAGAACTCATCACTTACTAGTTCCAGACCCTCCAGTCTGTACCACCCCTTCAGGTGAGAGGAATTTTATCCTCAATTGCAAACACATCACCTCAACTTCAGACCTCTCTGGCCAATCATACTGCGCACACACAGTCATAGATGATCACATGCGCACGCACCCATCCACACACTCGCAGACACACACATCTATCACTCAGCTCTCCTCCCACACTAAGCAAAGTTAGTATGTTAGTGTGCAGGCAAACATTGACTCCTAATAGTAACTCTTCACATTTGGACATACTTGTCAACATGACCTATTGTAAAATCTCCAATTCAATTTTCCATAAACTCGTCCATCAGATTCATCGCAAATTGTCATATATGTCTATCTGGGGGGACGACTGTGGGACCTGCGTGTCAGGGGAGCCTCCATAACCTCAGATTGCTCCTACAAACTCGATCTCTATTAATTATCCTAATTAAATTCAATAAAGATGGGTCTGACTATTCCCTCTGGATTTTTACGTCATCATTTGGCTCTCCCCCTTTTTCCTGTTGTCTAGCTCAAATATGTTTCTCAGTCTGCTTCTCTTTATTGCCCCTCTTGGCGAGTCTCACTCCCCCCTTTTTCTCTTCCTAAAAATCCTGCCTGTCACACCATCCAGCACCTCTCCCTGCTTTCTTAAATCGTCACCTATTTCCACTGCTTACATCCACTCCCTCGCGCGGTCTGCCCCCCTCTGCAAAGCTGCAGCTCCACACAGGGAGCGCCAAGCCCTCTCCCTAGAATGGGCAGTTTTTAATGTAATTTACGTCATTGCTGTCCAGATCTTCTATCCTCAATCTCCCTTGCTGTCAATCCCTGTTAAAATGCCAAAATGCCCCTGTCCCTCTTGACTGAATCCACTTTAGTCCAAATGTCCTATGCTAAAATGTATCTAACTCGACTTCTACTTCTTAAGCCTGACGAGCCAAAATATCAGATCTCGCTCTTGTTTCTTACCGTTTTATCCAAATCTGTTCAATCTCTGACTATGATGCTTTTCTCTGTAGCTCTACGCATTATTCATTTTTTTATCAAATCTCCTCAGTTCTGTCAAACTCGGTGCACAATGAAGCTCCTGTCCACCTTGACCCAAGCTCCACCCAGTTTGGTAATGCCACAGCAAGGAGTGCGATTTGGCCGTCGAACACTTCTTTTGCAGCACCTCACACTCTCAAGTTGGTGTTCTTTTGTGGTTGCTTCAGAGCCAACCCATCCATCACTCTCGAATGAGTCCATTGTTCAAATGAGTCCATTTTCATCTTTGTGCGTTCCTCCGCTTCTCACTGTCTTTTCTCGTCCCCGAGGATGTCGTCTTTCCTCCGGGGTGTACTTGCCCCCTCCAAGCACAACAACAGTCTTTCTTTGTCCTTGCCAAAGGTCAAAGGTGCCTCAAAGCCAGGCACCGTTTTGTAGTCGTCCACGGCTGCAGGCGGAGTCTCGGGATCGAGTTTCGGGGATCCTGGCACTGAGAGTGACAGACTGGGACATCAAACTTGTAAGACTATTTCCAAATGTAGCTGCTGCCATCAATTCACTAGTAACGTTTGTTTACCAAATGTCAAATTCTCCTAGTATCAGCGATCTCATCTTTATATTGTAAGTCCTGCAACTCATCCTATTTCCGAGCTACGTTTAGTCTATAGTTCCAATTTAATGCGACAGTACATTGTGTCTTCAGTATCATTATTCAAAATTAACTCATCGAGGTCTGCGTTTGACATCTTGCCCTGATCTGTCTTGACCTCTCAAACGTTATTACCTGTGTCATGCTTGCTCAAAAATGTGCCTTAGAATATGGTGCAGTGAATTTCCAATCCCCCCGATCAAATTGGATCCCACTTCTCAGCTCTTCTTTCTCATGCTCCTGTTAGCCTGCAATTGTCCAAATCAAAAATGTTATTTTCTTTTAATTGTCTCTCTTTTGAACCTCTAAATTGCTCGTGTTGCTAACCTAACCTAACCTTAAAGAAAGGACAAACAGATTACTCCCAATAGCTCCTCATTATTTACGAGTTAGCCCCCCTTTCTTGAACATTCTCTGATCCATGCCGTTTTCCTCCTCACACGCCTGCACCCACACAGGGTGTGCACATAAACGCACACACCGAGCGCGCACACAACCGTACGTACACACACACACACACATCCGCACGCACGCACGCACGCCAATACTCAAAGCGCGCACACAGAGCTGAGACGAACGACGACAGACTGACACAAATTTTACAGAGATTACGCACGAACACAGAACACAGAGACAAAGGGATTCGAATCCAACTCTCATGTAGCTTCTTTGCCACTTTCTATCGGTCAATACCACTCACAATTTGCGCTTCCACATCAGCATATACATTCCTTCAATCTCACTGCATCAAACATTCACTGAGAAACTCACACTGTCCCTGCCCCGCCCGGGCCATAGCACCCCCCGTGCGAGGGGGGGTCGCGGCATCAATGTTGACTGGTTACAGGTTGGCCATTTCCTGCAACAATCATGATGCCGGCCCACCGCCCACACGAGCATAGCACAGGCCCAGCGCACAGCCCAGACCCGCGACTACGCGCGAATGCAGGCACGCTCATCAGTCTCAACCTCTCAAAGGGCAGGCCAACTTTGCTGTTGCGCCCTTCATCATGTTCACATTCGACATCTTTCAATGTCTTCTACACAACATTTGTTGTCTCTTATTCTCATCCTATCAAGCCACCGTTCTAGTAACTTTCTGTCACACGCCTTATTTTCTCTACTGCCACACCTTGCTCATCTTAGTTTCTCTAACCAACTTAAACACACTGTTGGGTTGACAACATTTATCTGAAATCAATCTCAGAGGCGGTAGGTCTTTTTGGCTTAGCGTTTTCTCCTGCGCAGAAGGGCGCACCCCAAACACACAGCAAGTGTGGCTGAGATCCGCGCTCTTCTTGAGATTAGCCGAGCTTTTTATTGAGAAAGAAACAATTGGGCAAGTGTACATGATCGGGTAGGTTCCCAGGCAGGAAGTACATTCCATAGTTATCTCATTACCACAGAACAAAGGGGATACTCTTATGGACGGAGCAGTATGGACGTCTCATGACCATTAGCTTAACAAAAACATAGTCTGTGTGTCTGCTTCAGCCATCCCATGACAATCTCATGATCTGATCATGTCTAGCTAACTGTGGGGCTTATTGTATAGCGCGGCTAATGACTCCAGTCATTAGCCGGCCATATGCCCCCAAGTCATTTTCACAAGGCCTGATGGTCACATACTGCGGAGAATCTTGCACACAAAAGTAGATACATAGATTCCAATGATAAAAAGTATATCATTCCCAACATTCCCTCCTGTTTTAACATTGGAATTCATGGAAAAAAGATCACCTAATAACTACATATGTTTATAAATGAGCATATGCCTACATATTATAGTATAGTACCATCAAAAAGCATGAAAGTTTACATTCCAGAGTTTATCAGAACTACAGCCCTTCATCCGGCTTTGGCTATGTTCGTTATAATGAAATGTATTTTGTTCTGGATCGTCAAGAAACAATAGACAGGTAGGCGATTTACGCAAGGCGGTCCCACTCATCTTGTTCACGCTGGGCCAACATGATATTCTGGACAGCAGACGCTGATGTCAACTTTTTAGTCATGTGACTAATTAAAACAATGCCGCATGTGGTCATTTGATAAAGTAATGAAGGACATAATATTGACACAATATCACAGCATACTGCAAAGTTGAAATGCTCTTAGTTTTGCCCCCCTTGCATATGTATGTGTCTGTCGATGCAAAGTCCATTCCACTGAATGTTCAGTAGTGAATTGCTCTGGGATCACTGCCCAGGGCCTGCTGTCCATCCAAGATCTTTATGTCCACTTCACCGTCCTCAGAGTCTCTTCCCAGGCCCCGGTCAGCGTCCAGGAGTTCCCTAGTAATCGACATCTCCATAACCAGTCGTCAGCAAACAATTCTTCTCCTTTGGGGTTGTCCGGGGCACGGGGATGATTGGTGGTCGTCGTCTCATCGGAGTGTTCAATAGAACCTCCGAGCGTCCCTGTATCTACTCCTATGATCCAGAGGCCCGCGTGAACCTAAAACAAACAAGCAAACAACAACACTCCCCCCAGGAGTTATGAATTATCTTCCTTATTTCTCATCGTGCTGTCAGTCTCGCACGATTTCTCCTGTGACTGCTGCCTGTTGAATTCTGACACGTCCTGTTAAAGCCTCCAAAACAAGTGAATCCGAAAAAGCATTGAATGTCACAATTAAATTTTATATGTATCTACTTACTCATTCAAACGTAACCCCACCCCCCTTTGACACATTCGCCCAATGTGTCATTAGGCATTTAAAAAGGAACCGGCAAACGTCCTACCACATCATCACGTCTTGCAGCCAGTCCTGTCGAACCTTGCAGTCATCCAGGATCGTCATCCCCAAGTTCCTGAAAATTGACTGTGCACCTCTCACTCGGCAATACCAACAACGGACACTTGTGCTCACAAAACTACACAGGCATCGAGTATCTACTAAATCAGGTATGGGCAAACTACGGCCCGCGGGCCACATCTGGCCCGCGGGACCGTTTAATCCGGCCCGCCAACCCTAAATAAATTGTATTATTAAACTTTTTTTTTCCCGGTCATTTTGCCTGCAATGACTGTGTTTCCCCAGTAGATGGGGAACCACTCGCCTGCGCATTTACTACCGGAAGCCGTGTCAGAAAGCTCGGTGCACACTCACAAGTGCGTGTACGTACTCAGTAGTACGGAAATGGCGCACTCGCGCTCTATTTGTAGCAGTGCCGAATTTAGAGCGTGGGCTGTGACGACAGCATTCTTGTAATTTGCGCGCCGAGTTTTCGGATACAGTTTTACGCTAAAGCCACCCACAAACCTTCCCCTGGAATCCTTCCATTAAAATGAGTCGCCCAAGGAAAAGCAAGGTGGACACTGAGTGCCGAGTGTTTAAAAAGAGTGTCCAATTTGGCTCGACGTACGCGACGTGACGTTCAGCCACATGAACATCAACATCAAATGAACACTGAAAATGAAGGGGAGGCTTTCAAGTTTGTTGTAAAAAAATGCATTTTGAATATGATCTGTACAAATAGCAGGGATTGAAACTAGCGACCATTCTCATTTTCAAACAATGCAGGATGCTCAAGGACATTGATGCACCACCTGTTTGTGACTAATCTTAACCTTTAAAGTTCTTAAGGCTTACTTTAAGGAAGTGTTTTCCGTTTCCTCACTTCTGTTACCAGGTGTTTGTGAGTTAAAACTCTGCTCTGATTTTCAGATACCCCTCACCGTGTTGCCGTTTTGATTACTTTATTTGGATGTATGCTTTCACCGATTCTTCAAGATGATATATTTGGTCAAAATGTTTGCCGTGTGATGTGATCTCATAAGATAAACATACATCTTTCATTACTCTGACCTGCAGGCACTGAAGTGATGGAGACTGTTATTCATAATAACAGTGTCATATTTTATGAGAATCACTGATAGCAGTTTTTTAGGGATGTTTTTTTTTTTTTTTAATGCTGTTAATAAATGCATTTGTTTTCAAAAAACTTTTTTTGAATATCCATGCTTTACTACCTACTAAAGGCCAAAACCTTTTATGCAATGACCTTTACAGGTCGTTTATATTACTTCACACAAACACTACATCCATCTGCTCCTGGTTCGGCCCCCCGGTCAAAATTTAGAACCCAATTCGGCCCGCAAGTCAAAAAGTTTGCCCACCCCTGTACTAAATGAAAACAGACACACAATGAATCATGGCGCACGGGGATTCCGTCCTGAAAATCATCAATCATCATAAAAATCAAAAGGGTTAGGGTTAACATTTTCACGTGAATTCAACATAAACTTTCCAAGACTGCAATCGACAACCTGCAAAAGTAATACAAGTTATAAAACAACCAGCAATCTGCTCCTTGGCTGTCGGTTGACGCTGCAATAAGTCAAGTGACACACAGAAACAAAGCCAAGCTCGCACTTGCCACAAGCAAGCTTAAGTTCCATATGTATGGTTGTCATCTACATAGTCTGTCACCTTGTCGGGTGAGTCCAGGTTCGTCATGTCATGTGTCCATCGTCCTAGTGTTCGATATCAGTCCTGTCTTGTCCATCCGTGTTGCTGAATTCGGCCTTCTCCATGAACTATTTTTGTTGTTCATGGTGCCTTTGATTAACCATCGGCTGTTAGTCATCACGCTTGGGTGTTCCCGTCTCAGGTGAGAGGAATCTTACCCTCAACTGTGACCCTTTCATACCAACTCCAAAATACTTTGGCCTTTCATACTCCCCTCAACACACACACACACACACATATTCCTAACCACGCAAGCGCCAATCCATTTGCATCTATCACCCATACAACAACAAACAAATTTAGTATGTGTAAGTGAACAGGCAATCAGCGAATATTAACGGTAAACCCTTCATTTCTGGATGTTCTTCCCAAGTGAATATTTCGTACATTCGTACTGGACCTTTACCATAAAATTGCCAATTAAATGCCTAAAAATTCAGTCATTTGTACTGCTGAGTATGTTCATGGGTGAGCATGGGGAAAGAAGCAGCCTCAGTAGGTCCTTAAATAATCTTGTCCTAATCCATCGTTCTGATCGAGCCCCTGGGTAAAGATACTCAAAAGTCTTCCTCCAACAGTCTACTCCACTACATTATTTTCACCTTGCCATGTTAAGGCATTTGTTTTCCGAGTCCTATCACATTTGTCATCGCGTTCACTGTCACTTGGTGTGAGTCTCATGCAGTGTCAAAAGTTTTCATGGCTGTTATTCCTTGATCTTATCAGACTTTTTGTTTTGACACCAGAATTTCCCTGTGAGGTGTGATTAACTTCTACTTTATTAATTACCTCCATTGAACAATCTAATCACCTTTTGACTGCATCCTAGTAGATCCTAATGCCCTATTTTCCCTTCTCCAAACTGTTAATGACTAAATGTCTAATTGTTAAGCTGGATGGGCTAAATGTGATTCTACTCTTATTTCTAACAATTTTAGCCTATCTGTTTCATCCAAATTTATCCTCTGATTATGATACTTTTTCTTTCTTCGTAACACTGCACAATTTGTTCCTTATCTATTTATTTATCTTTTAGCAAGACTCCTCAGTTGTGTCAAACTCAGTGCTCAAGCAAGCTTCCATCCACTCTGACCCAAACTCCACCAAGTTTGATAACGTCTCAGCAGCTTGATGCATCTTTCAGGTCTCGTGTGTCTTTCGCCGCACCTCATTGTCAGGTTGTTATCTTTGGTTGTAGTCTCAGAGTCAACTCATCCCTCACTCTTGGATGAGTCCATTTTCAACTGAGTCCATTCTCATCTTGTGAGTTCCTTTGTTCTTTGTACTTCGCCTCCGAGGATGTCGTTCTCCTCCAGAAGCGTTGTGCTCCCCCCAAGCACAAATATAGTCCTTCTTTGCTCTTGCAAAGGTCAAAGGTGCCTTAGAGCCATGCACCATTTTTCTTGATGTTCTCAGCTGTCGGTGGAGTCTCGGGATCGAGTTTCAGAGTCACTGATGGATACTGAAAAAGACAGACTGGGATACCAAACTTAAATATCATCTTCCAATTTGACATAAACTCCATAGTGCCTTCTGTTAATCAAACTTCAAATTCTACTATTATCAATAATCTAATCTACCTGAGAAGGACAGCGCCTTTCCTTCATGAGCGCTCGGATGTAGTGTGATGGACCTCATTTGAACCATTTTAAATTGACAGATGTTGGAATAATTTTAAGTGAAGCTTTGGCCTGCCAGACCTGGAGGCCTCGCCTTTACGAGTTTATCTTTCCTTTTATCTAGGTTCTTCAGTTTTAGTGATAGGGATGTCTTTTGATCCCTGTCAGCCATTTGTATCCTTCCTGTCCTTATGTTGTCTGTGTGTTTTGGTTCCCGTAAGAGGCCTTCACTAACAATGAGCAGGGCTTATTTGCATAGGTGACATGTTCTTTGTTTGATTCACAGGAACTTCATTCCTTTTATATTTAGATGTAGGTTTGGTTCATAGATTGTAGTTTATCAGACCTATTCTTCTTTGTTAAGGGTTACATACAGTTAGAAGTAGTTGCATAAAAGTTATCCCATATTTACTCAATGTTTGTTTAAGGAACTGCATACCGGTTACCTCACATTTGTTTAATGTGTGTTGAAATGTTTAGGACAAGTTACTTATTACTATTGTGTGTTAATTACCAAGTAGATAAAGTTAGCAAAGGTCTAGTTGCATTTGTTCCACAGCAAAGCGGCAATCGACGTGCGTCAGGGTATTTGTTGACCTGAGGACAAGTCAGCCAACTGTGAAGGAAGACAGCCGGGGACGGCCTCTGCGGGGGGTCACGAGCCAACAGCGGAGTGCTAATTCACACCACACTACATTCTTTTGCTAATCAGCGTTGCTACAGACACAATCCCCCTCCCTTTAGTGTAGCAACGCCTCTGTAACCAGGGCAACCATAACATTAAAAAGAGGGGCACGTGGAGTAAGGACTCAGAACTGATGGAGGTTGTAACTGAGATTGCTTGCTCTATCGTTCTCCTCGCGAGTAAACCTGTTCTGGTTGTCTTCTCCTCTTCATTCCAGCGAGTGATTTAATGTCTAATCGTATTTAGACCCAACATTTAATTGGTCCTTCGAGCCGGATGCCAACACACCTGAGGATTCCAGCGGACGGCAGCAGAGATCCAGAAAGACTGCGCGCGGCAGGACCTCCCTAGGTGGGGTCCTACATCCTTTTCAAGGGCTGGCTGTCTGCTCGTCAGCTGGGATCTAAGGGTTGAAGGCAGTCCGAGGTCCAGAGGTGAAGAGAACCAGAGGGTGAGTTTTTTTTATAAAAGTGTGGTGCGGCCGAGGGCTCGTTATGCCCTGTAAAACCCTAGGTGTGTAAGTAGGACAACGGAAGTCCACAGACCCTGCATAACTGAAATTCTGTGTAGGACAGTGGATGTCCAAGTAGTAGGTTGCGGAGCCGCAGAAAAGCTGAAAATGAAATTTCCGTCTAAAAGAGTGATTGGGAGTGTGAATGGGAATACGTATCACTAGATACAGTATTCCATATTAAAGCAGTGGGGAACACATAACGTGGTTCTGTGGGCGCAATAGGCAAGGATTCTCCACCAGAACGCTGGTAGAAGTGAGAATCACCACAGGATTTTTTCGTTATCCCACTGGAAACACCCGACTTTAGAAACCCCTATGGTTTTACAGTTGGGACCAAATTGATTAAAATGGGGAACGGGAAGAGTAAAAATAATATCCGAGATAATCTTAAATGTAAAGATTGGAAAATAATTGAAAGGCAGGATCCCGACCGACTTAAAAACCTCGATAAATGGGTTAAGAAATATAAATTTGAGGGACAACTAAAAACAACCAAATTGATAGAACTTAGAGGCGCCATGAAAGAGAAAACAAAGAGAGACCCTAGAAAGATTTAAAAAGAAGGAGATGAGGATGTGGTGTTTTGGCTCAAAGTAGCAGGAGAGAGAGAGAGGGGAGAAAAAGACAAAGTGGAAAAGGCACTGTATTGTAGGAAGGAAGATGATGAGACTGGGCCTAATGGTAGGCAGGCAAGAGATAATCAAAATTTACAGAGAGCTAGAGAAGAAGGGGGAGGTGTAGAGGAAGTAGAGAAGCACGTAGGGAAAGCACATGCTACAACTTCAAAACATAAGGTCATAGAGAAGGTGTATCCACAAGTACCCGACACTGGTGCACGAGAGGGGTCACCCCCCCCCCCCCCCTTATGGGTTAACAGACAGAGCCACCAGACAGAAAAACCCAATAGAAATGGATTGGTCAAAGGAAATGGGAGCAAACTATCCATTAATCCCTAGAACCAAACCTGGGCCTTCAGCCCCAGTTGCTGAAGAGGCAACTGTTGAAAATTCAGAATTAACTCCAGATATGCCACTGTATCCAATGATACAAGTGGCCAACCCAAATTATGACCCAAGAAATGAACAAGTACACCCCAGGGTGGTAATGGTTTACAGAACATGGACAATGGATGATGTAAGGAAAGCATTAGAAGGGGTAGTTTCTTATAGGGAGGATGTGGAACAGTTCTGTACAGGAATGGAAGACTTGAGGAGATCTTATAGTTTGAATGGGACTGAAGTCCAACAAGTCTGGATGACTGCTTTGGGCCCAGAGTGGCATTTGGTCAGAGGAGAGTGGGCACCCATAAATGCTCGGGGTCAACCCTTACCCTATAATAGCCCAGAATTAATTAATCAAATGGAAGGGCTGATTAACCGGGTACGCAACAGATATAGAATGAGAGCAAATTATACAGAGATAGGGAGAACAAAACAAAATGATAATGAAGCCTTTGACGAGTATCGAGTGCGCATGACAAAAGTGTTTCAAACACACAGTGGGCTGGTGGAAGATATTGCACCTCAAGGTGCTTATCAACAGCAATTAAAAAATGCCATCCACGCAGGGTCCAGGCCAGCAATACAAGGCTGGGTGATCAAACATTATATAGGCATGAACACCGGAACTTTGGAGGAATACATAAATCACGCCCTCCATGCAGAAAAAGTAGTCAAAGAAAAACAGAAACAAGTGAAAGCGACAAAAGACATTTTTTTGGTAGATGAGGACAGTGACACTTTCTACCAAGATACAGGCAGAGCGTGGAAAGGTCAGAGGGGGCGAGGAGCCACTAATAGAGGAGGCTCCAAGGGCCATGGGAGAGGATTTGTACCTTATAGTGAACGTGAATGTTGGAATTGTGGAGAAAAGGGCCACATGGCACACAATTGTCCATATAAACAAAACAATAATGACTAGTACAAGATCAAAATAAATCAGATTCTCATGTAATAAAGTGGGGACCTGGCAGCCAAAATTAAAGAGAAATTAGCTTAAATATACAGGAGATATTTGTGTTAAAAGGATAAAGTAAGATAAAGAAACACTGAAGTTAAAATTTGCAAAATAAATGGAACTGAATTACAAATAGCTCCTGAAACTAAAATGGAGAATAAATCTGACATGTAAGATGAGCAAAAAGGGTGTTCTTAGTACGCTCTATGTGGTCTTATATGTTGTGCGTCAACCTTTTGTGGTGGTGTTTGTGTGTGCGTGCGCGCAGAGGATCCTCATGAATGTTGTGTATATGTGTGAGCGTGTGAGTGAGATGTGTGTCCTATGTGTGTTCAGGAGGCTGTTGAGCAATAATAAGGTAATTGAGAAGTGGGTGATGGTGTGCTTAAGTTGGTTGGAGAACCTAAGATGAGCAGTGTGTGGCAGTAGAGAAAATAAGACGTGTGTGGCAGAAGGTGACAAGAACGGTGGCTTGATAGGAAGCGTGCCTGCGCTCGCGTGTAGTCGCGGGTCGGGGCTGTGCGCGTAGGCCTGTGCTTTTCTCGTGTGGGCGGTGGGCCGGCATCATGATTGTTGCAGGAAATGGCCAGCCTGTGACCAATCAACATTGATGCCGCGTCCCCCCCCTCGCACGGGGGGTGCTATGGCTGTGGGCGAGGCAGGGAAAGTGTGAGTTTCTCAGAGAATGTTTGAAGCAGGGTGATGCTTAAGGAAGATGTGACAACATTAGCATGAAGGAATAAAGGCACTGATGAGAAGAAAAAAAAAAGGTATAACCAAAACGTCAAAATAGAGGATGACGTTTGCGCAGCGTTGTTTGTTGGTATTGTTTGTGATCTGTGTCTCTGCTGTTTTTGTGTTGTCTGTGTGTTGTCAGTGTTATGTGTTAAAAGGATGAAATTGGCTAATATACGTAGGTGCACAAAATAATTTATTAGACTGTAGTCTATCTAATTTGCACCGCAAAACAAAATCAATTTTGAAAAAATAGGAAGTAAAGAAAAGCAAGCAATTTGTTTATGGGCAGAAACTGGTCCACACTGCATTAATGCCTAGCCTTGATGAAACAAAATTTGAGAGATGGAAAGAACTTGATTTCTGGAATTGGATGAAGAAAAATTATGTAATAACGACATTTTAAAGCTAAATTTAAAATTTGAGAATAAGAGAGCGATTGAGCTAGTTAAAGTTAAGAAACAACAACAATTAACTATTATATAAATTCACTGGCAGTTATTTTGTTGATTTTTTTCCGATTGGTGGATTGGTTTGTCACTTTAAGAAAGAAAAACTTCCGATGCAAATGGGCAGCAATATTAACTGCCCGTACAAATGAACCGATACATATGGGCAGCAATATTGAGCCATGAAGTTGTCACGTGATGTTGACTTGACACATGGCTCAACAGGGGGGATGAAAGGGCAGTTCAGTCGGCTTTATACAACATATGGATTTGATTCATATACAAAACATTTATAAAAAAAAAAAATTGTAAAGCTTGTTTACCATGTGCTAAACTCAATCCACAGGGTTATAATGCCTGGTCATAATAGATGCATTCTCAAAATGGATTGAATTGGCTTCAAAGTAAACACTGAATGCCTTAACAGTGGCAAAAATGTTATGTAACGAAATAATACTTTGGCAACAACAGCTGTAGAAGTTAAAGAATGAAATTAATATCTCTAAAATAAATGTTTGATAATTGGTTTCAGGTAACTACCTATAAGAGTAACTGGTAAAAGAAACGATTGATTGCTGATGGCAAAACAAGCTGCAAACCAGAGAGAAAAAAAAAAAAAAAAGAACAAATTGAATATGTCATGTGTATGGGTTTGCGACCGATTCTTTATGTTGTACCATTACCATTGACCAAAGATTGTGTGAAATCTGTCACGTCTACTGATTGTGAAATGTACAACAGAGCGTTCTATATAATATCCGTTGAGGAAAAGAAAAGAAACCACTGCTTCTAGAGAATGTAGTCAAGCAAAATTGTATATGTATCGACACGCCAAGATCTGGGGAAAAGCTGGTAAAAACCAAAATGTCTAAATTTGAGAGGCGACGATGATCTGACTTTAATTTATGCAATTAGAGTCCCCAGAGGAGTTCCTGATTAATAAGAATTAATTGACCAAATTGCAGCAGGATGGGAGTCTTCCATTTGTTGGTGGTGTACGATAAACAAAAACGTAGACAGGATAAATTACATCCATTACAACGTGCAAAAATTGGGCAATTGGACACAAGCGGGGCTTGAGGCAGTGCATGAACAGCTAGCCACGACTTCCCTAATGGCCTTCCAGAATCGCATTGCTCTTGATATGTTGTTGTCTGAGAAAGGAGGGGTCTGTGCAATGTTCGGCGAACAGTGCTGTACCTTTATCCCCAACAACACCGCCCCTGATGGGAGCCTGACAAAGGCCATTGAAGGCCTGCGATCCCTCAACACGAGGATGAAAGAGCACTCTGGCGTGGACACATCAATGTGGGACAACTAGATGCATGCCTTTGGGAAGTATAAAGCACTTGTGTCCTCAATTATAATATCAGTTGCAGTATTTACTGCTATACTCACCTTGTGTGGATGTTGTTGTATTCCATGTCTGCGTGCTCTGTTTAATCGTCTCATCACTACAGCAATATCGCCCATGGAAGACAAGATGGCCCGGGTATGCCTAATGTCTGAACGCCAGCATGTTGATGATAACGATGAAGATGAAATTTTTGCACTTGAGTTTACAGACTTTTTCCCAGATCTGTGTGTTTCCGAATGATGATGATGCAACTAACCTTTTGGGTGTAAACATATTTGTGCTCATACCTGTGATCCGACAACTGAAAATCGAGTGAAGTGGTTGTTCATGGTGATGTAAAAATTGAGCAAATATGTGATAAACAGGGGGAAATGTTGAAATAATTTTAAGTGAAGCTTTGGCCTGCCAGACCTGGAGGCCTCGCCTTTACGAGTTTATCTTTCCTTTTATCTAGGTTCTTCAGTTTTAGTGATAGGGATGTCTTTTGATCCCTGTCAGCCCTTTGTATCCTTCCTGTCCTTATGTTGTCTGTGTGTTTTGGTTCCCGTAAGAGGCCTTCACTAACAATGAACAGGACTTATTTGCATAGGTGACATGTTCTTTGTTTGATTCACAGGAACTTCATTCCTTTTATATTTAGATGTAGGTTTGGTTCATAGATTGTAGTTTATCAGACCTATTCTTCTTTGTTAAGGGTTACATACAGTTAGAAGTAGTTGCATAAAAGTTATCCCATATTTACTCAATGTTTGTTTAAGGAACTGCATACCGGTTACCTCACATTTGTTTAATGTGTGTTGAAATGTTTAGGACAAGTTACTTATTACTATTGTGTGTTAATTACCAAGTAGATAAAGTTAGCAAAGGTCTAGTTGCATTTGTTCCACAGCAAAGCGGCAATCAATGTGCGTTGACCTGAGGACAAGTCAGCCAACTGTGAAGGAAGACAGCCGGGGACGGCCTCTGCGGGGGGTCACGAGCCAACAGCGGAGTGCTAATTCACACCACACTACATTCTTTTGCTAATCAGCGTTGCTACAGACACAATCCCCCTCCCTTTAGTGTAGCAACGCCTCTGTAAGCAGGGCAACCATAACATTAAAAAGAGGGGCACGTGGAGTAAGGACTCAGAACTGATGGAGGTTGTAACTGAGATTGCTTGCTCTATCGTTCTCCTCGCGAGTAAACCTGTTCTGGTTGTCTTCTCCTCTTCATTCCAGCGAGTGATTTAATGTCTAATCGTATTTAGACCCAACAACAGATTACCCTAAACTTAAATTGCAAGCCTTAACTGTGATTTCTCTCAATTATACTGTAATTTCCAGAAGCTCCTCCTATTTCAGGCTACTATCTATCTTTTGTTTTCCTAACTTTGATTTTATGCCATTCTCTCTATTACCTTTCCACCTTTCCTGATTTGAGCCTTCAATTTCTGATAAAGTTTCCAAATTTTGCCTAGTATCATCTCTATTTTGACCTCAGTATTAATGGTGTTATGCTCATTTTACAGATATTACTGAACTGTCCTGAATTTATAATTCACTGCCACTACATCGAATGCCATTTCTCAGCTGTTCACTTTTTCCATGTTCCTGTTAGGCTCCACTATTCAAATCTTTGAATTTTCATATAGAGTTTCTTTTAGGTTCCTGTATGGATCATGTTTCACACAAACAGGACATGCTTAAAAAAAGAAAGAATCTAAACCAAAGGTAACTAATAGGTAACTAATAACTCATCTCCCCCCTGTTGTCACATAAGTGACACAACAGGCGTTGCCTTAAAAGTCATTTTGGCAAAACAGTTTTGTTATTGACATCGTCAATAACACCTTATCCATTATCACACCCTTTGTTGTTTGAACTAATATCATTTTCAATCTTGTCAATCCTTCTTCTACTTTTGGTGTCCACGCGAATGTATCTTTGACTGCTAACGGCACTCCTGTTAGTGGCTTAGCAATTTCAGCATAGTGTGGAGCCCAAGCTCTGCAGTAATGACAGAAAAAAAAAAAACATCAGTTGTTCTTCGTGGCAGGTCGTGGTGTGTCTACTATAACCTGTTCCCTGCTCTCCCTTTCGCTGAGAGTAAACCAAGATAGTTTACTTCTGGTTTTTACCCATCCTAACTTCTGTTACTTGACTTCACTTCCTCTCTGGCCTAAATGCTGCATGAGGAGAAAGGAATCTCATCCTTACACTTCCTTTGTTTCAAAAGCAATTATCATCATTGTAGACGAAACCTTGAACTTTTGTCTACTTGAAGCCCTTTGAGACTGTTTGTGATTTAGGGCTATACAAATAAACTTGACTTGACTTTTAGATGAAAGCCTAAAACGAGCCATACAATTCATGATAATCAGTCAACCACTGTGAAATAAGGCCTGTTTTCTTTTCTTAGCATTAAATATGCTCAAAATCACTCTTTCTTCAAAGTTGTTCTACTACATTTCACATAGTAGTCTCCAACAATGTCAACCAGTCAAGCTGTATCTTGTCATTCATTCCTGCTCATTTGCATCTCACACACGCGCACACACACAGGCACGCACGCATGCACTGTTTTCACTCTCCTCAAGCTCTCTTCAAGCTGTCCACACAGTCATACTACATCATTTTTAATTCACAGTCCTCATTTGAATCTGTCCTATCTCAAGGTTCTTGATAAAACAACCCACTCATTCCGATTTTGACATATTCCAAAAATTTACTCAAGAGATGCTTGCATTCAATTAATTCCATAAGCTTTTCTTTTCCACAAAATTTGCAAATTTAGGGCAATTTTCCTTCCACTCATTCTTAAAGGCAAATTCTACATTTCACTTTTACATTGTCCCAGTTTGAAATTCACATCATTCAGCCCATTCAAATCACACTGGGAAAGTCAACATTCAAGTCAAATCAACATTCCCGAAATTGCAAAATTAAAAAATTCATGTTTTCACGTTAAATTATTATTTCTTTGTATGGCATGCTCAAACTTGGCCAATAAAAGATTGATTAAAATTTCTGCAAAATTTTACAAAATTCATATTTCACCTCTAAGTTCTACACGTTTCAACTGATTCAGTTCTGCTCGAACATCATTCTGTTGTATCTCCTAAGTATTTATTCATCTTTTTTGCCTGTCTTTACCCCAATTTCTTCAAAAATTGCATTTTCCAGTTTTAATGTCTCCTTTTTTTTTCTTGCAGTGCAAATCGAATAGACCCCAGTCTAGTAACTTTCCTTGCACACTATTTTAGCCAATTTCAAAATTTTAACACATAGACACACATAAACACACAGAGAACACAAGGACAACACAAAGGCCCACAACAAAAACACAGTGCACAAACAACATCAACAAACAATGCTGCACAAACGTCTTCCTCTATTTGATGTTTTGGTTTTACTATTTTTATTTATTTTTTCTCACATTAGTGGCTTTTCAATAAGGTTTGACAACTGTATCATTCGCATACATCAGTGTCATTTATACTTTGGGGAAATTTAACAGCCTTGTTCATGCTTCTTGTTTGTACAGGAGTTCTTATTGACTGACCATGATATATTTTGCTATTATATGGGGGGGGGGGGTTCAGGTCTTTTAAATTAGATGCATGTTTTGCATAGGAGCAGAAGTAGCTTCTGCTTCAGGCTCCTCTTCTTGAGCCACGCCTAACAGTGCGCCTACGCACTATAGCTTCATTGTCTGACAATCATACTTGCGGCCTCAAGTTTGGTAACTTATTTAACGTATACTTCTTATCCCCTGATACATTGTCAGTAACACTTTGACGGCCCCCCACTTTAATCAATTTAGTTCAACATTTAAATCATAGGGATTTCTAAAGATGGAATGTTTCTTTCATGCGATAACAACTTTCTGAGGTAATTCCTGCTTTGACCAGCTTTCTGGTGAGGAATTCCACAGAAATTTGCCATTTCTTCCCACCATGTTACATGCAGCACAATAGCGAGTGATACGTGCTACCATTCACACACACATTCACACCGTGGAATTTTCTTAACACAACGAGGTGTATTTCCGTCTACAAGTTCCATCTGTAGACCGAATTCCTATCACTTGGAATTCACAACAAGGACTCCGCCGTCCTTACCCGGGTACCCTTTTTCTGGGGACTAAAATACCCCAACCACGCGGCCAACAAAGAGGTCTCACCGAGTCTCTGAGAGATTTCTTTTGAAGATTCCGTCAATCATCGCTGCTGAGAGGTGCTGAACCGGACGCCGGCCTGGTGGATGAACATTGTTCCCCAGGGCTTTCCTTCAGGCGTCCTGTGACCTCTGCCGTGCACGGATTCGGCATCTTCAACACTCTTCGGATCAGCGAGCAGATTTTCAGGAAATCCCGGACGAGCCCCCAAAAATGTTGGGTTGACAACATTTATCTGAAATCAATCTCAGAGGCGGTAGGTCTTTTTGGCTTAGCGTTTTCTCCTGCGCAGAAGGGCGCACCCCAAACACACAGCAAGTGTGGCTGAGATCCGCGCTCTTCTTGAGATTAGCCGAGCTTTTTATTGAGAAAGAAACAATTGGGCAAGTGTACATGATCGGGTAGGTTCCCAGGCAGGAAGTACATTCCATAGTTATCTCATTACCACAGAACAAAGGGTATCCCCTTGGCATTTGGACGTCTCATGACCATTAGCTTAACAAAAACATAGTCTGTGTGTCTGCTTCAGCTATCCCATGACAATCTCATGATCTGATCATGTCTAGCTAACTGTGGGGCTTATTGTATAGCGCGGCTAATGACTCCAGTCATTAGCCGGCCATATGCCCCCAAGTCATTTTCACAAGGCCTGATGGTCACATACTGCGGAGAATCTTGCACACAAAAGTAGATACATAGATTCCAATGATAAAAAGTATATCATTCCCAACACACACCATTGTCCACTTCTCAATTTCGCTATTGTCGCTCAAAAGCCTCCTAAACATTCTCCATTACTGATTTCTTCCATAGAACACACATCTCACTCACACCCACTCATATACACACCCACTCATGAGGATCCTCTGCGCGCACACACACTCTCCCCCCAATTTGGTTCATTTTGGATATTTTAGCGGTCTGATCTCTCACAGGAGGAACTGTTACCACCGGATATTTTTTGAGGAGGCCTCACTTCCCCTCGGGGATCTCTAAAAAACCCCAGCTATTTGAATACGATCGTCACCGCACCCTTGTCCGCCACGACGAAGCACTAGGTCCCTGACCTATCCGTAGTACGCGTTACACACGTAAGTTCCAAACTTATTCACCGTATGCTGTTAGGGCCCTGAACTCGCTACCCCCTTCTGCGTAGCGTGCGGCACTGTTGCGCTATTTTCGGGAATGTCTGCTGTACGCGCACTTGCTCCTTTTTTTTCTGCTCCTCTTATTTATTTATTTATTGTTGTGTTATTTATTCATTATTTATTCAGCACGCTTTTGTTATACTTGTTTACTTGTTTGTCTGTTGTGAGCCATGTCTTGTCACCGTGGGATAAGGGGGAACGAAATTTCGGTTTCTTTGTGTGTCTTTGGCATGTGGAGAAATTGACAATAAAGCTGACTTTGACTTTGACTTTTGATCTGAACGACAGTCTCCTCTTAAATTTCCTCTTTCAATTTGCAGCATTTCGACTTATAGTAACAGGTATTCTGCATACCTTATCGGTGATGAGCTCAGGGTTGAGGAGACGTCGTACCAGCTCAACGTTGTGCGCTTATTCCAAACGGTTCGCCGACCGGGAGACAGTGTCCCTGACACTGTCCGGTGTCTTGGCTAAAGACCACAAGTTGTCAATTACCCTTCTCTTGACATCACGTTCGCGGTCACCAAGAAATTGTTAGGTTACGGATTTTAGCTATTGATCTGACTTCAAATTGCAATCAACACTTAACACATAAATTGCTATGTCCTAATCCACACACTGGCGCACCTAACAATTTTGCGAGTTCGTTCTGTCAAAGAGAAGACCAGTAGATCAATCAGACCAAATTTACCAATTGTTTATTCCTGACAAAGCGCACTAATACAGGCCTGGGTCCGGGTCCCTCACACTAAAACTCGTGCGTTTTTGTGACCACCAAAAGACGACACATTCTTCCGGGTTGCCCAGTTTTAAAGAAACACAATATGAATATTAAAGCATGCAAAACATTGTGAGATGATTGGTCGATGGCCATCTCCTCCCCGTCTGGGTGTCGCTGAAATCTGGCGGTTGGGTTTTCCCTGCGAAGCCCGACCACATAGACGTGCTGTTGTTCTCGTTTCTCACCGACCTTGAGGTGTTCTCGTCCGGTACTCCCTGTCTGGGCCTATTCCACAACACTTCGAAGAAAACAAGTTCATGCAGTTTGCCTGCACATTCTTCGCCACCCACCAATCCACACGAGCACTCCAATACTAAATATTATATTAATATGATTACAAGTTTAACACAACCTTAAAAATATGTTTGCAAACTGCCGAAAGCACATTTCCCTTTAACAGGTATTGGAAGAAGTGGAGAAACTGCTGCTAATTTTCATAAACGAGCAACAGTTAGCGGGGGATAGTGTTAGCGAGGACTGCATTTGTGGCAAAGCGAGACATCTCTTTGACGATCTGGAAAAGAAGAAAAAGCTTGAAAAAGGCTTATTTTGTCTTGGAACGGATTACATTTTTTCCCATTATTTGTTATGTGAAAAATGATTCAGAATTCGAACAAATCACTTCTCGAACCGCCTTCTGGAACGGATTGTGGTCGAGAACCGAGAGCGGGCCGTACTCCATTGACGAACAGGTGTTGTACTCGATTTGGTTCCCCCGTGAGATTTTGTTCCACCTGCCACGGGAGCGCGCACGCCTTGTTTGGAAAGCGAAAAACCGATGCCGTACGGCGTCGTACGGTGTCAGCACTATGTTGTTTTCAATAAAAACATGAAGAACTCACGTTTGCGTCAGTCAATTTTAATTTTTAGAAAGGATTATTCTTATTTGATGTTTTTAACTTCATCTGCGTTCTGCCGTTGAAGCGGGGTGCATTCAAAGACCAGGCGTACAGACGGAACACTCGAATCACCAAAAAGCAACGATATAATTACGTGAGCTCTTTGCATAAACCTCGATGCAAAGAAACTCCTCTTTTTGGGTACCATTACATGTTACAAGGAGTATATATTACAAAGGAGACTTTATACTTAATTGTGATCATCATTCATCTATCCATTTTATTACTCAGGTATTTTCAAAGCAAATTAATATTGTTGCATTTATTAATTTGCTTTAAATAGACAGCGCAATATAATTAAAAGCTGACACTATAGCAATGTCAAACGTGTTCATTTAAGAAAAAGCCACGCACGTTTTGTGATCAAATATTTCATAACGAGAATGATTTGAATGAATTGATTTGAATTGAGAAGACATTTCAGTTCTGAAGGCTCCTTTTGTCCCAAGCAAAGTGGGGAGGGGGGGGGGGATAAAAAATGTAACAGGAACTCTATAAAAAATGTCAACCCGTGAGAACGTGTGCCCCCCTCCCATTTTGAGAACGGTGAGTGCTGCACTCCAACTGTTTTTTTTTTTTTTTTCTGTCTTCCTGGGGATCTGTTCAGGTAGTGTGGCAAATTTGAACAGGTTCCCTCATTCCTAGGCCAAATTACAGGGGGAGGGGGGGGGGAACACATCCTCACGGCGGCCCCGTGAGGAAATGTTTCCCCCATTCAAAACGGTGTATATGTGTGTGTTTAATTAATGAGGTGCACTTCGATTTATATGTTTGAAAGCTAAACCAATACATATTTTAGGAGAGGGTTACAAATGTTCCTTTTAACTGTTGTATGACTGAGTACTTCATAGTGAAGAAATTATTGAATGCATTGTGCAGTTCGAACTTAATAATAACGGAGAAGAAAAAATAAATAAATGATTTGTGCAGTGATACCTTTATTACTGCACTTTATCAATTTCGTTGTACTTATTTTGGTCAAACAACTTTGTTTCTTAATCATATAACATACATAAAAAATAATAACTTTAAACTTTATAAGAAATAAAAAAAAGCAAAATGTTCTTCAAGCAACCCTCAAATATTTAACATTTAATCTCTGTACATTTTGTACACAAAAAAGAGCCTGCCTTCGGTTGGAGGCTCCCCGACACATACAAGATGGAACCACCTGCAACACTCGTCACACTGAATCTGGTAAAAAAAAAAGAAAAAAGCAAGATTATACAATGCAGCACATACATTACACGTTAGGAAGTTATAAACATCAAAATGTGCACTGTTGAAAACATAGAACAACAGACAATAATTTACAATGAATGTGTAATTCAATATATTTCTTAATCATCACATGCATTAGTTAACAAAACCTGACATAATTACCCATCTGTTGTCTTTGTCGTGTGGAGCTTCCCCACAAAAAAGCACAAGTTAGATAAATCATCCGTGAAAACAAAGACAGAAGGATTGCTATTGTACTTCCCTGTGTAAAACTTAACTGAGATGTATATAGCATTGATAGCACAGTCAGGACCATTCTTCGGGTGGCAATAACATCTCTTGGGTGCATATTACTTACCAGTCTCTAATAGAAGTGTTGTGGCAATTCGGTGGCAAATTTGAATTCAAGACAATATTGTTTGACCAAAAGAAGAAAAACAAAATTATCTATTTATTTATTTATTTATTTATTTATTTATTTATTTAGTATCCAATATTGTAAAGTTATCAGTGCACAAATAATTTATTTACATATACACCGTTTTAAATGGGGGAATGGGGGGGGGGGGGGACATATTCTCAAGGGGCACCCGTGAGGATGTGTTCCCCCCCCCCCCCCCCTGTAACTTGGGCTAGAAATGAGGCAACCTGTTCAAGTCTGCCACATCACCTGAACAGACCCCCAGAAAGACAGAAAAAAAAGTCAGTGTAGGTCTCACCTTTCTCCAAATGAGGGGGAGACATATTCTCACGGGGCCGCCGTGAGGATGTGTTCCCCCCCTTGTAATTTGGCCTAAAATCGAGGGAATCTGTTCAAATTTACCACACTACCTGAACAAACCCCCAGGAAGACGGAGAAAAAAAAAAAAAAAAACACAGTTGGAGTGCAGCACTCACCGTTCTCAAAATGAGAGGGGGGCACAAATTCTCACGGGTTGACATTTTTTATAGAGTTCCTGTTATATTTTTTATCCCCCCTCCCCACCACCTGTCATTTTGCTTGGGACAAAAGGAGCCTTCAGAACTGAAATATCTTCTCAATTATTCATTCAAATCAATTCACTCAAATCATTCTCGTTATGAAAGATTTGATCACAAAACGTGCGTGGCTTTTTCTTAAATGAACACGTTTGACATTGCTATAGTGTCAGCTTTTATTTATATTGCGCTGTCTATTTAAAGCAAATTAATAAATGCAACAATATTAATTTGCTTTGAAAATACCTGAGTAATAAAATGGGTGGATGAATGATGATCACAATTACGTATAAAGTCTCCTTTGTAATATATATTCCTTGTAACATGTAATGGTACCCAAAAAGAGGAGTTTCTTTGCATCGAGGTTTATGCAAAAAGCTCACGTAATTATATCGTTGCTTTTTGGTGAAGCGAATGAGTCTTCCGTCTGTACGACTGGTCTTTGAATGCACCCCGCTTCAACGGCAGAACTCGGATGAACTTAAAGACATCAAATGAGACTAATCCTTTCTAAAAATTAAAATTGACTGACGCAAACGTGAGTTCTTCATGTTTTTATTGAAAACAACATAGTGCTGACACCGTACGACGCCGTACGGCATCGGTTTTTCGCTTTCCAAACAAGGCGTGCGCGCTCCCGTGGCAGGTGGAACAAAATCTCACGGGGGTACCAAATCGAGCATAACACCGGCAGCTCTGTTCCAAGATGGCGGCCGTATGAGATGTCACTTTACGTAGGCGTAAAGCTCGCACCGGATATCTAGTGTTTACTTATGTCTATGATAAAGACCATGCGGAAAAGGACGACGACAACAGCGGAAGTATTTGGGGAGATTGTCCTTAACGACGACTAAACAAATCATGGAGGTCGCGGTTGCTACGATTTGGTTTGCCTTCTGCTGCGTGTACATAGGTTTATTATCTGCAGTGGTAGCCTCAAAGGAGAACTTCACGGGTTACGACGTGAATTTGGCAGCAATTACTAACCGGAATTTGTCACACGACGAGTCTCTGGATAGTTCAGCGTTTGCTTTGCCTCAGACCACTGACTTCGACTCTTTCACTTCAAACTCAAGTTATAAAGTTATCGAAGTACCGAATCAACAACTATTTAATATTGAGGTCCTCCAGGCTGTCTCCGGTGGACTACTGACTCCCACGATTGACGGTAACTAAGACCTCTGATTTAGAATTACACACTGGTCTAAAGCTTATATCAAATAAACACCTGTGAGTATTTTCGTCACGTAGAAAAGGGGAAAGTGGATAGACGAAGAAAGCATACAATTTGTGATTTTGTTGCTTCCAAAATTACCAGCGTTTCATATTTTTGTGCGTGAAAAGTACATTTCCTTTCTATGTAAATTTGCGTTTTTTCATAGTAATGGGCTTAATTGTTGCGTGAAAAATGTCACATTGCCGTACACAGTACAAATCAAATGACGTTTATTTTTTATTTTTTACACAGTGCACTCATTTCGGCGTGTGCCGCATGTTTATACAATGTTTCTATGTTCCAGTTGGCAATGTGTGTTCCTGTGATGAGCACGAGGATCTCTGTGACATCAACTGCTGCTGCGACAAAGAATGTAGTCAGAAACTGGCTTTATTCACTGGCTGCACAATGCTCACCCTCAGGTAAGTGTCGGCACACATCTTTGGTGGTGTATTGGCGGGACCGAATGCATGGCATTCCGTCCCTGAGACGATGCATACGTTGGTCCTGGACAAACGCTCATTTTGTGGACCGCGGGCGGAGGACGAGAATTTTTTAGAAAAGGACAGACTGAGCAAGGATGGAAGTGGGTTTTCCAGTCCCTGTAATCGACCCCAGCCTGTCTTGTGTGTAATCCGCCAATACACATCATATCACGACAGGCAGTTTGTCATGTGCGTGCTCACTTGTTGTTATGCGGATGGAGTGAGTTCACATTGCTTCAAGCATACAAGAGGAGGAGCACTCCTTGTCCAAAATGTGTACACATCTGCCAGTCAATCTGGTGACTGGATTGTGGTTGTGTTGGAAGCTAAGTGCTGTCTTGGTGTTACAGCGCTTGGCTTGGGGCTGCCTACAGTGGGGAGAACAAGTATTTGATACACTGCTGATTTTTCAGGTTTTCCCACTTGCAAAGCATGTAGAAGTCTGTAATTTCTATCATAGGTACTCTTCAACTGTGAGTGATGGAATCTAAAACAAAAATTCTGAAAATCACATAGTATGATTTTTAAATAATTTATTTCCATTTTATTGCATGAAATAAGTATTTGATATATCAGAAAAACAGAACTTATTTGGTGCAGAAACCAATTATTTGCAATTAGAGAGATCAGTGTCCTGTCGTGCTTGACCAGGTTTGCACACACTGCAGCAGGGATTTTGGCTCACTCCTCCATACAGATTTCCTCCAGAGCCTTCAGGTTTCGGGGCTGTCGCTGGGCCACACGGACAAAGTATGGCAGCGGACCAAGAGGTTTGTGCGGCTTTGTGCACCAACTGCACCCTTCTCTTAGAGAGGTTGTCTCTGCGAGAGGGACGTGTCCGCCAGTTAGAGCAGAATAGTGCGATAACAGTAGTTGTAGTCAGCCCGCTAGCCCGGTTAGCATTAGCCCCAAGCGGCTTGCTAATCGCGATGAGCCAGGTAAGACGCATAGCCTTCCAAAGTCATCTCGGTCTACTGGCCCTCACACTTTGATCATAAGTGACTCCATTACCTGAAACATTACGCTTAAAAATCTAGCCACGGTAATGTGTATTCCTGGGGGCAGAGCACCCGACATAGAAGCTAATCTTAGGGAGCTGACTCGCAATAGGCCTAGTCAACAGCGTGGTTCCACCAACACTAGCTACTCGGACATAGTGATACACGTCGGCTCCAATGATGTTAGGATGAGACAATCAGAGATCACAAAGAAAAACATAGCGAGGACTTGTGATCTTGCCAAAAAGATGAGTCGGCATCGAGTATTTGACTCTGGCCCCCTGCCTGGGAGAGGCATCGATGAGAGGGTTAGTAGATTAGTCTCCCTTAATCGATGGATGGCTGGGTTCTGTCAAAAGCAGGGATTGTATTTTATAGATAACTGGTCCTCCTTCTGGGGCCGCCCTGACCTGCTGAGGGAGGACGGCCTTCACCCTAACCGTGAAGGCGCCTTCACTCTTTCAAGGAATATAGATTACTGTTTGAGCCATTCATGACAGGTCACTTTAGAGCAGGCCAGGGCACAGGTGATTGGACCACCTGTGAGGATGGGTTTGGAGCCTGTTAAAGTTAACTAGACTTTCAGCATACACATAGCTCCTCGTGTAGACTAGAGCGCGACAGTTTGAATAGTGCTACAGTACACATAGACACACTTTATACTGGGGTAGTAGACAGATCCAATCACTCCGTCCCGACCGGTCTTGCTGATGAAACGGTGCCTGTTTTAGATAACTTCACATGTGTAACAAATATTCACCATCAAATTCCCATGGTCGTTTCATCCCACCGCGCTAATAAACATTTGAGAGGTGATGTTAGGCCTAGAGAACACAATTTTTCTCGCATCCCGCTTAAAAATCCTTCGATAGATACGCACCCTGATTGACCGATGACACTTAAACTCGGTTTTATGAATATTAGATCGCTTCATACGCAAGCAGTTCTCGTTAATGACCTTATCACGGAACATAATCTAAACGTTTTTGGTCTTTGCGAGACCTGGTTAAAACCTAATGAACTGCTGCCACTTAACGAGGCCTCGCCTCCAAATTTTGTGAGCTCGCATGTGGCGTGTCCTCGAAAAAAGGGTGGGGGTGTCGCCCTCATCTCAAATTCTGAGCTTAGATTTAGGCCTCGCTCAATTCACGTATTTAAAACATTTGAAGTTCTCGTTGTGCGATCCACTGCTTTACCGTCATTCTATCTTGCTGTTATTTACCGCCCACCCGGGGCTTACTCTGGCTTCCTGGATGAATTTTCAGAATTTGTGGCTGATCTAGTGACAAATGCAGATAATATAGTTATCATGGGTGATTTCAACATCCACATGAATTCACCGTCAGAACCACCGACTTCGGCATTTCAGACTTTAATCGATACGTTTGGTTTTACGCAAGCCATACAGGCAGCAACGCATAAGAATGGAAATACCTTAGATCTGGTATTATCCCGGGGACTAGCAACCTCAAATATAGCAGTACTGCCATACACTACTGTTTTGTCTGATCATTTCTTAATAAAATTTGAAATTTTAGTTCCTTGTCAAAGACAAGAGAGCAGTCAGAATTATAGCAGCCGTAATTTTAACTCCATGACTGCAACTGCGCTATCTGAGTTACTGTCGCCGGCAACCGCCATGTTTCCTGCATACAGCGGCTTTATTGATAATCTTACAAATGAATTTAATGCGACATTATTAAAAGCCATCGACTCTGTGGCGCCACTACGTCTGAAAACTCGCCGTAGATGGCCAACTCCGTGGTTCACAGATGAAACACGTACGCTTAAAACAATTATGTAGAAAGCATGAGCGCAGATGGCGTTTAACCAAACTTGAGGTTTTCCATCAGGCATGGAAGGACAGGCTCCTGAAATATAAAGATGCGCTTATCTTAGCAAAAACTCTTTATTTTTCGCAAGTCATTAATCTCAATAAAAACAATCCTAAATACCTATTTGATACAGTGGCAAAGCTAACTCTGCGCCAGCCGACCCCCGATAGCACCTTCCACTCAGCTGACGAGTTTATGAAATTTTTTCTCAAAAGATTGAGTCCATTAGGGTCGAGATCAAGAATACCATTCCAATCGTTTCGCCGGTTACTAGCGCCGGGGATCATGCAATAACCCTCTCAAATTTTAAAAGCGTGTCCCTTGAAATGCTTACAAAATTGGTTAGTGCGGCCAAACAAACAACTTGTTTACTCGACCCGCTTCCAGCCAAACTACTTAAAGAATTATTTCCAATTTTTGGATCGGCCGTCTTAAATATAATCTGTCTGTTTCCTCTGGGATAGTGCCAACAGCCTTTAAAACCGCTATTATTAAACCGCTACTTAAGAAAGCAAATCTTGACCCGGACTGTCTCAGTAATTATAGGCCAGTTTCAAACCTCCCATTCATAGCAAAACTTCTTGAAAAAGTAGTTGCGCATAAACTAGTCTTTTAGTTACACCGAGGGCCAAGAAAATGTCTGCAGGTTCTAGAGCATTCTCTATTCGGGCTCCAGGGCTTTAGAATGCCCTACCAATGGATATTAGAACTACTACCTCAGTAGAAACATTTAAGACACGTTTAAAGACACATTTCTATGAGATGGGCTTTAACTAACTTGTAGTGGCCGATTCGGCCGAAGTTTGTTTTGTTCTCTCTGCCCACCCCCTCCCTGGCTGGGGAGGGGTTTAGGTGGCGCAAAAGCTGATAGCGGCTAGCTGGATTCTCGGGGACCAATTCAAGATGAAGAAACTGCAGCTCAACCTCCTTGAAGACACTGCCAGGACAATCGAGGGCACCTCCGACATCCATTTTTTCATTGATTTTCATAATATATATTACTTCTGCCCTCTCTGCATCCATTACAACCTGGTGATCCTGAAAGGGGGATCCTTCCATCTGTGGTCCCTTCTCAAGGTTTCTCATTTTCCCCTGGTTTTTCCTTGCCCTTTTGGGAGCTTAAGATCAGGGGATGCTTTGAGAATAATTGTCAATTTTTGGCTATGTGAAGCCCTTTGAGACTGTTTGTGATTTAGGGCTATACAAATAAACTTGACTTGACTTGACTTTAAGCTACCTCCAAAGATTCTCTATTGCAGAGGTCCCCAACCACCGGGCCACGGCCCGGTACCGGTCCGTGGGTCACTTGGTACTGGGCCGCCAAGCTGCACAGCAAAACAAAAAGATTTTATCGATGATCAATTAATTCAGGTCAAGACGCTCGTCCCGGTCACGTGACATGTTTCCCCAGTCGAGCCCGCAAAGCTAGCAAAAAGTAAGAATTTATTTTGAAATATATAAAAAAATTGGCGATTCTCTCCCAGTTACATCCGTCGGTTAAGGTCAGGACGCTCGTCTCGGTCACGTGACATGTCACCTCAGTTGAGCCCGCGAAGCAAGCAAAAATGAGCAGGAAACAGAGATGTTTGGAAAGCTTCTTCGGAAAGGGAAAAAAGCCCAATGAGGAGACGGAAGATGAGGCTATGACTTCTAAGAAAAGGAAAGCTGCATTTAAAAGAAAATTTCTGGAGTCCTACTTAAAATATGGATTTATCGCCACAGCTGACTCTGACGCGCTAAGCCCACTCTGTATAATATGTGGCGACAGGCTAGCTAATGAGCTAATGAAGCCTTCAAAACTGCTTCGGCACATGGAGACCAAGCATCCTGCATTAAAAGACAAACCTTAACCACTTCGGGTGTCATTGTCTCCGATTACGCCTAGATGGGACCGGCTCGTTTCTGAGAGACAAACTCAGTGCTCCCACTAATTCAATGTAATGGTGAGTTTTATTAATACAATTTAATAAATAATAAATGAATAATAAACAAATAAATAAATAATTTAAAAAAATGTGGTTTATACGTGTTTTTATGCCAGTTGAATCATTTTATTTCATCGTATTTATATATTTATTAGGGATAGGCTCCAGCACACCCGCGACCCCCGTGGGGACTAAGCAGTTCAGAAACTGGATGGATGGATATATATTTATTATAAATGTATTATTTATTTATATAAATGTATTATCTATTTATATAAATTCAGTCCGCGAAAATATTTCTGACACGTAATCGGTCCGTGGCGCAAAAACGGTTGGGGACCACTGCTCTATTGGATTCAGGTCTGGAGACTGGCTAGACCACTCCAGGACCTTGAGATGTTTCCTACGGAGCCACTCCTAAGTTGCCCTGGCTGTGTGTTTTGGGTTGTTGTCATGCTAAAAGACCCAGCCGCGACCCATCTTCAATGCTCTTACTGAGGGAAGGAGATTGTTGGCCAAGATCTCACGATACATGGCCCCATTCATCCTTCCCTGAATACGGTGCAGTCGTCCTGTTCCCTTTGCAGACAAGCATCCCAAAGAATGATGTTTCCATCGCCATGCTTCACAGTTGGGATGGTGTTCTTGGGGTTGTACTCATCATTCTTCTTCCTCCAAACATGACGAATGGAGTTTAAACCAAAAAGTTCTATTTCTGTCTCATCAGACCACATGACCTTCTACCATTCCTACTCTGGATCATCCAGATGGTCATTTGAAAACTTCAGACGGGCCTTGGCATGCGTTGGCTTGAACAAGGGCACCTTGCGTGCACTACAGGATTTTAATCCTTGACGGCGTAGTGTTACTGATGATTTTCTTTGAGATTGTGGTCCCAGCTCTATTCAGGTCATTGACCAGGTCCTGCCGTGTAGTTCTGGGCTCATTCCTCACCTTCCTCATGATCATTGATGCCCCACAAGGTGAGATCTAGCATGGCGCCCCAGACCGAGGGAGATTGACCGTTGTCTTGAATGTCTCCCATTTTCTAATAATTGCACCAACAGTTGTTGCCTTCTCACCAAGCTGCTTGCCTATTGTCCTGGAGCCCATCCCAGCCTTGTGCAGGTCTACAATTTTATCCCTGATCTCCTTACACAGCTCTCTGGTTTTGGGCATTGTGGAGAGGCTGGAGTCTGATTGATTGAGTGTGTGGACAGGTGTCTTTTATACAGGTCATGAGTTCAAACAGGTGCAGTTAATGAGTGGAGAAGAGGCGGGCTTCTTAAAGAAGAACTAATAGGTCTGTGAGAGACGAAGTTCTTACTGGTTTATAGATGATCAAATAATTATGTTATGCAATAGAATGCAAATCAATTATTTGAAGATCTACTGGGATTTTCTAGATTTTTGTTTTAGATTCCATCACTCACAGTTGAACAGTACCTATGATAGAAATTACAGACTTCTATATGCTTTGCAAGTGGGAAAACCTGAAAAATCAGCAGTGTATCAAATACTTGTTCTCCCCACTGTATGTTATCATTCTCTTCTCAGCTTTCATGGATTAATGTTCTCCGTCGCTATGACATATTTTCGTTAATGAGAAAAATGAAGGCGGGGGCACGTTATATGTGGTTACGAACTCAAAATGGACATTGAAGCAAACAGTTCATTTACAGCGGTTTCTTCGGTGTCTCGTCATTGTTTATTAACATTGCCGTCACATAATGTTGAGGGTATGGGGTAACGCTTTGCTACATTTGCGCACCTCCTCGTGATTCGACAGTATTTTAGTTTTCTTTTCCCATGAAAAAGACCAGCGTGGTACAGCTAGCTCAGGCGGATAAAAGAAAACTTAGCTTTCTGAGATGAATGCGCTATTTATGAACGTAGGCTCTGACTGTAGCTACTCCCGGTCAAAAGATCCACACCTCGTACTGATGTTTATAAATATTTATTCTTATAAATGTGAACAAAATATGAGAAATGAAATAAAACAAATTAATATTACGCAACTTTCACATATACAACACCATGTGACTTCACAAACATGTTACAAGCACACATTGACACTGCTACAATCAACAACTTTGGTCAACAACACAAAAGTAAATCTTTAAACCATCCATCCATCCATCCATCCATCCATCCATCCATCCATCCATCCATCCATCCATCCATCCATCCATCCATCCATCCATCCATCCATCCATCCATCCATCCATCCATCCATCCATCCATCCATCCATCCATCCATCCATCCATCCATCCATCCATCCATCTTCTTCCGCTTATCCGGGGTCGGGTCGCGAGGCAGCAGCTTCAGGAGGGACTCCCAGACTTCCCTCTCCCCAGCCACTTCATCCAGCTCATCCCGGGGGATCCCAAGGCGTTCCCAGGCCAGCTGAGAGACATAGTCTCTCCAGCGCGTCCTGGGTCGTCCCCGGGGTCTCCTACCGGTGGGACATGCCCGGAACACCTCCCCAGGGAGGCGTCCAGGAGGCATCCTGATGAGATGCCCGAGCCACCTCATCTGGCTCCTCTCAACGTGGAGGAGTTGCGACTCTACTCCGAGTTTCTCCCAGATGACCGAGCTTCTCACCCTATCTCTAAGGGAGAGCCCGGACATCCTGCGGAGAAAACAACTCATTTCGGCCGCTTGTATCCGGGATCTTGTTCTTATCATAGCTCGTGACCATAGGTGAGGGTAGGAGCGTAAATCGACCGGTAAATCGAGAGCTTTGCCTTTTGGCTCAGCTCTCTCTTTACCACGACGGACCGGTAAGGAGTCCGCATTACTGCCGACGCTGCACCGATCTCCTCACTCGTGAACAAGACCCCAAGATACTTAAACTCCTCCACTTGGGGCAGGATCTCATCCCCGATCCGGAGAGGGCGTTCCACCCTTTTCCGATCGAGGACCATGGACTCGGATTTGGAGGTGCTGACCCTCATCCCGACCGCTTCACACTCGGCTGCAAACCGCTCCAGTGAGAGCTGGAGATCACGGCCTGAAGAAGCCACCAGCACCACGTTGTCTGCAAAAAGCAGAGACACAATGCTAAGGTCCCCAAACCGGACCCCCTCAACGCCTCGGCTGCGCCTAGAAATTCTGTCCATAAAAATTATGAACAGAATCAGTGACAAAGGGCAGCCTTGGCTGAGTCCAACCCTCACTGGGAACGAATCCGACTTACTGCTGGAAATGCGGACCAAACTCTGGCATCAGTGATACAGAGACCGAACTGCCCTTATCAGTTGACTCGGCACCCCGTACTCCCGAAGCACCCTCCACAGAACCTCCCGAGGGACACGGTCGAACGCCTTCTCCAAGTCCACAAAACACATGTAGACTGGTTGGGCGAACTCCCATGCACCCTCGAGGATCCTGCTGAGGGTGTAGAGCTGGTCCACTGTTCCACGGCCAGAACGAAAGCCACACTGCTCCTCCTGAATCCGAGGTTCGATCTCCCGACGGACCCTCCTCTCCAGCACCCCTGAATAGACCTTATCAGGGAGGCTGAGGAGTGTAATTCCCCTGTAATTGGAACATACCCACCTTCTTAAAGAGGGGAACCACCACCCCAGTCTGCCAATCCAGAGGTACTGTCCCCGATGTCCACGCCATGTTGTAGAGGCGTGTCAGCCATGACAGCCCCACAACATCCAGAGCCCTAAGAACTCCGGGCGGATCTCATCCACCCCCGGGGCCTTGCCACCGAGGAGTTTTTTAACTACCTCAGTGACTTCGACCCCAGAGATTGGAGAGTCCACCTCAGAGTCCCCAGGCCCTGCTTCCACAATACAAGGCGTGTAGGTGGAATTGAGGAGGTCTTCGAAGTATTCTCCCCACTGACTCACGACGCCCCGAGTCGAGGTCAGCAGCACGCCATCCCCACTGTAAACAGAGTTGACGTTGCACTGTTTCCCCCTCCTGAGACGCCAGATGGTGGACCAGAATTTCCTCAAAGCCGTCCGGAAGTCATTCTCCATGGCCTCGCCAAACTCCTCCCACGCCCGGGTTTTTGCCTCAGCAACCGCCGAAGCCGCGTTCCGCTTGGCCATCCGGTACCTGTCAGCTGCCTCCGGAGTCCCGCAGGCCAAAACGGCCCGATAGGACTCCTTCTTCAGCTTGACGGCATCCGTTACCGCCGGTGTCCACCAGCGGGTTTGGGGATTGCCGCCACAACAGGCACCAACAACCTTACGGCCACAGCTCTGGTCGGCCGCCTCAAGAGGCGCGGAACATGGGCCACTCGGACTCAATGTCCCCCGCCTCCCTCGGGACGTGGGAAAAGCTCTGCCGGAGGTGGGAGTTGATGTTCTTCCTGACAGGGGATTCTGCCAGACGTTCCCAGCAGACCCTCACAGAGCTTTTGGGTCTGCCAGGTCGGACCGGCATCTTCCCCCATCATCGGAGCCAACCCACCACCAGATGGTGATCAGTTGACCGCTCCGCCCCTCTCTTCGCCCGAGTGTCCAAAACATGCGGTCGCAAATCCGATGACACAACTACAAAGTCGATCATCGAACTGCGGCCCAGGGTGTCGTGGTGCCAAGTGCACACATGGACACCCTTATGTTTGAACATGGTGTTCATTATAGAAAATCCGTGTCAAGCACAGAAGTCCAACAATAGAACACCGCTCGGGTTCAGATCGGGTGGGGGGGCGTTCCTCCCAATCACGCCCTTCCAGGTCTCACTGTCATTGCCCACGTGAGCATTGAAGTCACCCAGTAGAACGATGGAGTCCCCACTAGGAGCGCTCTCCAGCACTTCCTCCAGGGACTCCAAGAAGGGTGGGTACTGCCGTTTGGTGCATAGACACAAACAACAGTCAGGACCTGTCCCCCCACCCGAAGGCGGAGGGAGGCTACCCTCTCGTTCACCGGGGTGAACCCCAATGTGCATGTGCCCAGCCGGGGGCAATAAGTATACCACACCAGCTCGACGCCTCCCACTGTGGGGAACTCCAGAGTGGAAGAGGGTCCAGCCCCTCTCGAGAGGGCTTGTACCGGAACCCAAACTGTGCGTGGAGGCAAGTCCGACTATGTTTAGTCGGAGCTTTTTTGCCTCGCACACCAGCTCGGGCTCCTTTCCAGCCAGAGAGGTGACATTCCATGTCCCAAGAGCCAGCTTCTGCAGCCGGGGATCAGACCGCCAAGGTCCCTGCCTTTGGCCGCCGCCCAGCTTACATTGCACCCGACCCCTTTGGCCCCTCCCACAGGTGGTGAGCCCATGGGAACGGGGACCCACGTTTCCTTTTCGGGCTGTGCCCGGCCAGGCCCCATGGGTGAAGGCCCGGCCACCAGACGCTCGCCTTCGAGCCCCGCCTCCAGGCCTGGCTCCAGAGGGGGGCCCTGTTGACCGCGTCCGGGAGAGGGAAAACGCAATCCATTTATTCATCGTGCTTTGTCTGGCCTCTCACCTAGGACCCGTATGCCATGGGTGACCCTACCAGGGGCATGAAGCCCCAGACAACATGGCTCCTAGGATCATAGGGGCACGCAAACCCCTCCACCACGATAAGGTGATGACTCACGGAGGGTCTTTAAACCACAGGTGTCAAACTCAAGGGCCGAGGGCCAGACACGGCCCACCACATCATTTTATGTGGCTCGCAAAGACAAATTGTGCATCAAATTCGTGTGTCATTACTAGAATTGCAAATTGTCTTCACTTTTAATATCTTTTTTTTAAATATTTGACCAGTTTTTACTCGTCTGATTTGAAAACGAGTTATTTGTCAGTTTGTTTTGTAGCTTTTACTGTATACAATAAAAGGTGCTCATACATTTATTTGGGTTGACAGTCATAATGGCCCTCTGAAAGAAGCTATGACTACAATGCGGCCCGCGAAAAAAAAAGAGTTCGACACCCCTGCTTTAAACAGTGAATTATGTTTACCGTGTGCTCCCTTGACTAGTTGTAACCAAAAATTAACTTTCTTCGTCGATCGTGTAATCTCCACTCTTCCTGTCTCGCTTGGTACTCTCGCTCCTCTCTCGTTCCTCTCCTGCGCGTCTCGACTTCCTACTTTCTTGTCCCGCGCTCGCTACGCAATCTCTGCCACGTAACATCCGGTCATCAACAATAACGACAAATTAGAAAGGAGAACAAACAAACTATAAATTAAACTATAAATTATATTCCTTCAGCAAGTTTATGCAATCATTTACACCGACACCACTTCTGTCGACAAAGCTGTCAAAATTAAATGGAGATGGCGTGGCTCAGAGAAACGTGGGAAAAAAGGTGAAACTGCGAGGTGTTTAGATAGATGAATTGTGTTCCTTATGTCTTCATTTAGTAGTCCTTTGTTCAGACAAGGGTTGCGGGTCTTACCTTAGCAAACATTTCCGACAGTTTCGGCAGCAACTTCCGCCTTCGTCAGAGAGTGGTGTGTGTGACACGTCTTATTCAGCTGTTGTTACTACGAGGGCGTGACCCTCCTATTAGATTTGACAGGTGGGTCACGCCCCCTGCTGTCCTCTCGCCGCTCCAAAATGCTGGTGTGTGAGAGTATGTATGCTCCCTCATCTCAGTTCATGGTGTACTGTCCATTTTTTCTGATTTCTCTTGCCTTCATAATCCAGCGGTGTTGTCCATTTTCTTCGGTGCGGATGACTCTGGCTTTGTTCGAGTTCATGATATAGTTCTTCCTTTTGCAGTGATCTGTTATGGCTGATTTATGGGTCTCTTGCAGTGCCTTCTTCTTTGTTGCTCACAAGAGCAACAAAGGAGAAGTATCTTGTATTTTGTCTGTCTCCTTCTCGCATTTCTTTTAGTGTTCTTGTGCTGAAGCTTCTTCCCGTTTCACCGATGTATATTTTATTGCATATTTGACAGGGTATTTCGTATATTGAATTGCACTTGTTGTCTTGTTCTGTTTTGTCCTTGGGGTGTACTAACAACTGTTTCAGTTTTCTATGTGGTTTGACGGGTGTGTTGATATGATATTTTCGCATTGCTCTCTGTATTTTTTCTGTGATTCCTCTGATGTACGGTAGTGTTACCATTCCTCTGTTTTCCGTCTTATTGGTGGTTTTCTACTTTTTGTTTGGTTCTGTTTCTTTTTTCTTTATTTGTGCTGCCCATTTGTTTATTGCCCATTGTAGAAATTGACATGTTTTTAGTGCTTGTTGAATGTGCCTTTCTTCCGTTGCTCTGTCTTCTGGGTCTGTGATTATTGTTGCACGTTCGTGTAGTGTTCTAATGACTGACATTTTGTGTGCTGTGGGGTGTTCTGATGTCCATAATAAATATTGATCGGTGTGGGTGGGTTTTTTGTGAATTTTAATTTTTATGTCTCCGCTGTCTGTGTGCTGTATTTTGATATCTAAAAACGCGATGGTATTGTCTACTTCTTCTTCGTGGGTGAATTGTATGCTTCCAGTGGTGTCTATTGTGTTAAGGTGATCTGTGAGCTGCTGCACATGGCCGTTTTTTATTTTTTCTATGATGTCGTCTACGTATCTTTTCCACATTGTGGGTCAGAGCGCTTCGGGTGCTGTTGTAATAGCTTTTTCTTCCAAGTCTTCCATAAAAAAGCCGCACATGATGGCCGACAGAGAGCCTTCTTTTTGTCTGTATATTTGATTCCTGAACGTGAAGTATGTGGATGTGGCAATAAACAGTAGTAATTGTATTATGTCCTGAGTGGTGAGGTTGGTGCGCTTTTTAAGGGTCCTGTCAGTCTGCAGTTGGTCTTGTACGATTTTTAATGTTGCTTGTACAGGTGTTTTGGTAAATAGTGATATGACGTTATGTGATATGAATGTTTCCTCCTTGCCCACCTTAATGTCTTTGAGTTCTTTTGCTAGTTCTTTTGAGTTCTTGCAGTGTTCTTCCGTTTGTCCAAGTATGGGTTTTATTATTTCTGCGATGGCCTTTGACCAATTGTATGTGACTGAACCGATACTGTCAACTATTGGGCGTAGTGGTGTTCCTGGTTTGTGGATTTTTGGCGTGCCGTATATGCGTGGTGTGATGTTTGCTGTGGGTATGAGATGGTTGTATGTTTGCTTGTCTATTTTGTTGTCAATTAGTAGTGGTTTTAATAGTGCCTTGAGTTTATTTTAATTTTCTTCTGTTGGGGCTTTTTTGAGGATTTCGTAGGTGTTGGTGTCATTTAACATATCCTGCTAGGTGTTTATGTGCGTGGTATGCTATAAAGTAATACAGTATGGCAGTAATGGCAAGAAGGTGCGAGCTAACATGCCACCAGGCAGAGGAGAGACATAAAGCTGCCGTTCATTCACTTCAGTACACGTCTTCTCCGCCTGGAAAAACCTCAACAACAACCGACGTATGAGCATCGATGGCTGACCGTGTGTGCAACCTTAAAGTGCGCGCGTGTGTTTTTATAGCGGAGCACAATTTGCCATTCACCATGTTGCAGCCACTGGTTGAGCATGTGAAATTGTAGCAGGCTCATGTAATGTCTGAAAAATAAAAGCATTGAATGAAAAGTCCTGTGATGGTTATTTGTATTGCCACAATACAGTCAAGCCTTGCCAAAAGAATTGCTTTATTGAATTGAGATCTCCTGCTCTCACTGGAGCGGTTCGAAGCCGAGTGTGAAGCGGTCGAGCTGAAAGACAGCACCCCAAATCTGAGACCCTGGTCCTCAGTCGGAAAAGGCTGAAATGCCCTCTCCAGGTCGGGGATGAGATCCTGCCCCAAGTAGAGGAGTTCAACTATCTTGGTTGTCTTGTTCATGAGCAAGGGGAGGATGGAGAGTGAGATCGACAGGCGGATCAGTGTAGTGCAGGGGTGGGCAATTAATTTTTACAAGGGGCCACATGAAAAACCTGAGTTATGTCAGAGGGCCACACCTACGTTAACTTAAACCTGCTCAATTTTCTTCCATTGTAAAATGCACTAAATTATTTATTTTAAATAGTTGGTACTTGTAATTAGAAGAATACAATTATTCTGTTTATATTTATATTAAGCTATGTGAAATTGTGGTGTATAGGTCAAATAAAAAAACAATCATTAATCAGTACAATTTATTCTTAACTTCTTTAACTTTTCCTCAAATGACAAAACCGCTGCATCTCTGAGTGTGAAGTTTGATAAAAAGTCCTTGTTGGGCTTGCAGTTTTGCTAGCAATGCATCAGCCTCTGATGCGCCCTGTTTATCAGACAGATGTATTTTTTCTCATGTTTGGTCGTGTAGTGGCGACTCAATTTATATTCTTTAAACACAGCGACCTGTGTACCACAAATCAGGCACACGGCTTTACCTTTCATTTCTGTAAAGAAATACTTGGCAGTCCATGTCTTGTTGAAAACACGGCGCTCCTTGTCAACTTTTCTTTTCTGAGGGTCAGCACACATTTCTCGGGCAGCATTACTTCGCACTGTTCACCTTCACGCACAGCTCACATACACGTACGCTACACGGAAGTGCGACGCCTTTCAAAATAAAAGCAAAACAGTTGTATTGCGCGCACGACACAATTATTATTATTTTTTCTTAAATTAAGTAGTAATCAAATATAATTTACGATTGGCCTCATGCGGGCCGGACAGGGACTGTAATTTGCCCAGATCTGGTGTAGTGTCTGCTGTGATGAGGACTCTGTGCCAGTCTTTTGTGGTGAAGATCTACACCAGTCCTTCTCAAATAGTGGGGCGCGTCCCCCTAGGGGGTTACGGTGCGTTATCAAGGGGGGCGCGTGTGACACCAGGGAACATGCTTTTCTTTTGGCTGTACTAGATTAAAGTATAATTAGACATCCACTGCAGTAGGTGGGAGTGGCAGTATCACTAAGAGTATGCGCAAGGAATATTCACTCTACAGTGTAGAGCGCACGGAACATACCCACACACAGCACAAAGCAGGCGATAAAAAGTGCAGTGGGACACCATGGAAAAATATTTAACAGGTTTGAAAAGAATGGCGGAGAGAGAGAATTGAGAGTCACACGAAAGCTACCGTAATTTCCGGACTATAAGTCGCGCTTTTTTTCATAGTTTGGGTGGGGGGGCGACCTATACTCAGGAGCGACTTATATATGTTTTATTTCACAAATTTTTACTTGAGCATTAAGACATCACTTACTTACAAGTATAGTTGACCACTTCCCATGTTATTTTTAGTATAGTTGATCACTTCACATGCTTTTATATCTTTATCTTGAACATATTCAAAACATAAAAAATAGAGAAAACATCAAATAAAGCAATTAACACTTTAAAGCACCATATCCAAGTCCACTGTCTGCTGTATGTACACTTGCTCTATTTTTGCTCCTCTTATATTTATTATTATTATTTATTATTATTTGGCCCGTTCTCAGCTCTTTGTTTGTGTTTGTCACGTTAGCATACCTATCGTTTAGCCTGTTGTTGCTATTTAATGAATTGGAGTGACACCGATGGTTTTATAAACATGTTATTCATGTAACAGTTGTCCTTAATCACTCTATATGTTACGTCAGGCCCGTTCTCAGCTCTTTGTTTGTATTTGTCACGTTAGCATACCTATCGTTTAGCCTGTTGTTGCTATTGTTTAGCCTGTTGTTGCTCGTTCATGACTGTTTTTGGTGTGGGATTTTGTCGAATAAATTGCCCCCCAAAATGCGACTTATACTCCGGAGCGACTTATATATGTTTTTTTCACTTTTTGGGGCATTTTATGGCTGGTGCGACTTATACTCCGGAGCGACTTATAGTCCGGAAAATACGGTAAGTCAAGGAAATATGACGAAGCGTATGTAGCGCTCGGTTTCAGTGTAACTACGATGGGAGACGAGGAAAGACCAGTGTTGCTGTGCCTTACAATGTTGGCAGCGGACAGTATGAAGCCAAATAAATTAAGGCGGCACTTAAAGTTATTGCACCCCAATCACGCTAAGATGCTTGAGATTTTTCAGCGAAAACGGGCTGAATATTGTCAACAATCATCCCACTTTGTGAATGCTACTTCAGTCAATCAACAAGCACTGTAAACATCATATAAAGCAGTGTACCAAATTGCTCAGTGCAAAAAACCCCACACCATCGCAGAAGAGCTGATACTACCTGCAGCCGTGGATATGGTCTCCGTCATGCTGCCTCATTTCAAGCACAAATTGTTTTATTCATTTTTGTTTTGTAGGTTATAAAACATGTTTTATATATTGTGCTCCTGAGTTAATGTTGCTGATTACTTTGAATTGAATATTATTTAATGCTGTTATTTAATTTAATATTATGTATGTTTATTATTATTTTATTGTATATTTTTCAGCATAAAATGGCAGTTGGTCAAGAATGTTTATAGTTCAAATAACTATAATTTATTTTTTAATTTCAGGCAAAGTGATGCACATTGAATCTGTTCTGTTACAGACTAAAAAAACAATGTTATTAATAAAGTTATTCTTTATTGTAAGTTGATCTTTCTTTTTTATTTGGTTTTTGTTTTCTTTAATGTTAATAAGGGTACAAGCATGGGGGGGCGCCAGATGTTTTCTTCTCCCTAGGCAGGCATCACAGAAATGAATTGAGAAGCACTGATCTACACTCCTACCATCACCTATGGTCATGAACTACGGGTCGTGACCGAAATAACAAGATCCCGAATACAAGCGGCCAAAATGAGTTTCCCCCGCAGGGGGTCGGTGCGCTCCCTTAGAGATAGGATGAGAAGCTCGGTCCTCCGTGAGAGACTCGGTGTAGAGCCACTGATCCTCCACGTTGATAGGAATCAGATGAGGTGGCTCCGACATCTCATTAGGATGCATCCTGGATGCCTCCCAGGAACGTGTTCCGGGCATGTCCCACCGGCAGGAGACCACGGGGACGACCCAAGACGCTCTCGGCTGGCCTGGGAACGCCTTGGGATCCCCCGGGATGAGCTGGACGAAGTGGCTGGGGAGAGGGAAGCCTGGGCGTCCCTCCTAAAGCTGCTACCTCTGCGACCCGACCCCAGCTAAGCGGTAGAAGATGGATGGATGGCTGGATCAATGGATCGATTGATTGAAAACATTGAAATGACACAAGAAAAACTGCCATAGAAATCTGTTCAACATTGCCCTCTTCTTTTAATAATGATCTGGGATATTAATGTGGTTTAGATTGAATCCTTCTTAGTATTTGAATGTTGTATTAGAAAACTAGATCTATTGAGCTATGGGCATGTACCGTATTTTCCGCACTATTGGGCGCACTTAAAGGCTTATAATTTACTCAAAAAACCACAATGCGCCTTATAATGCAGAGCGCCTTATGTATGGATCAAATGAGGAATTTGTTGATCCATACTGGTTGTACACAGCGCTCTTACAAAATGTGTCAGTACGTTTCAGAAGCATCGCTTTCAGCATTACAGCAACCTTGGTCAGCGGCGTCACCAAAGTAAGCTACTACTGGTCGATCGCATGATATTAAAAAAAAAATATTTTTCCGATAGGCTAGAATCCATCCCATCGCTTGATTGACATACAGGTAAGCCTGTCGAGAGGCAATCACAGTGAACCACACATGCGCAATAGACAGTGACCACACCCACTCACTGCAGCAAGTTTATCTGCGCATGCACAAACCTGGCGCTAAAGCTAACAAGCTAATCAATGCATCACGCATCAACGCACACACTTGTTTTTTTTCTTTTAAACTAAACAAAGTTTATGACCATCAAAAATGAATGGGGTTGCTGGACCAAGTAAGAAGCCAAACCGTATTAATTTCATACGGAATGGGAGTTGGACTTTTTGTTTTACCTCATTGACTGGGTTGACATTCCCTTTAGCACAGCTCCATCTAGTGGATGTCCAACGCAACCCGAGTCAACCCCAGTTTGATGCAGTAGCTTCTATTCTATGCACCATTTAATCCGGTGCGCCCTATATATGAAAAAGTTACTAAAATGAAAAATTCAATGGTGAGCCTTATAGTGCAGAAAATACTGTACACACTATTCTCTTTTTTTACATGAAAACTTTCGAGAAGCAATTGTGTGGCAGAAAAAAGGAACTGCTGTATCTACACCTCTTTGTGTGTGTTTATACAGCTGCCATTGGTTTACATGCATTGTTATTGCTTTGCCATATACAACCGAGTTCGGTTGAAGTTGGGAAATTGTGTCATTCACAAGCAAGGATGGGGCGAGGTTCACCCCTTTGTCCACAACTGCGTGAGAAAATAGTTGAACAGTTTAAGAACAACATTTCTCAAAGCAAAATTGCAAGGAATTTAGGGATTTCAACATCTACGGTCAATAATATCATCAAAAGGTTCACAGAATCTGGTGAAATCACTGCACGTAAGCGCCACAGCCGGAAACCAAGACTGAATGACTGAGACCTTCGATCCCTCAGACGGCACTGCCTTAAAAACCAACATGAGTGTTGTTAGGTCTGTTTATTTCGAACATTTAAAGAAATACAAGAAAGAAAGTAACAATACTGAAAATTATAACTCCATAGTACAATAGAGAAGAAAGAAAAGAAAAAAAAAAACATTGCGTTACAAATTTTCACTTTATCATAAAAATCTTATTTGTTCAAAAGGGAGTAGAAGGAAGCCTAGGCTTATCTAGCTCTACCCCTTGTAACCACGTTTGCTTGATTCCGTCAAGATTTGTCCATTTTCAGATATGTTAAAGATATACACACATATATATATATATATATATATATATATATATATATATATATATATATATATATATATATATATATATATATATATACACATACATACATACATACATACATACATATATATATTATACATACACACACTTATACATACATACACCTCCTTTAGATAAATACAAAAGCAGTTTAAACACCTCACAGCATGCTACGGTATCCCATCAGTATTTTGCCTTTATACATTTTTTTAAACTGAGGTAAAGAACTACAATTCTTTAGTTCGTCACTGCTGGCGTTCCATATTTCCACACCTTTAACTGTTATACAATGCAACTTTAAAGTTGTTCTCACCAAATCTCTTTTAAACATAAGTGTTCCTCTTAAATCATAGGTACTTTCCCTCCACTCAAACAACCTCTGGATACTGTTTGGTAATTGATTATTTTTTATTTTGTACAGGAGTTGGATGGTTTTAAAATCGACTAGATCATTGTATTTCAGTGCATTCAGTTTTACAAAAAGAGGGTTAGATGGTTCTCTGTAATCAACATTATTTACAAGTCGTATAGCTTTTTTTTGTAGAATGTAGATTGGATCTGTGTTTGTTTTGTATGTGTTGCCCCGCACCTCCACACAGTACATAATGTATGGGAGTATGAAGGAGCAGTACAAGGAATATAATGATGTTTGGTTTATAAGATCTTTTACTTTATACAATACTGCCAGTGATTTTGAGATCTTTGATTTGATATACATTATATGTGGTTTCCAACTTAATTTTTTATCTATTAGCACTCCAAGAAATTTTACTTCATTCACTCTTTCTATTTCTATATTATTTATTGTAAGAATTTTGTCTGTGTTTGTCGGACGGTTTCCAAATATAATATACCTTGTTTTACTTAAATTCAATGTAAGTTTATTTGTGTCAAACCAACTCTGTAATTTTTCCATTTCAATACCCACAATATCCAGTAGTTGGTCCAGGTCGTCCCCACTACAGAGCAGATTCGTGTCATCTGCAAAAACTACGGCCTTGAGTAATCTGGAGACCTTGCACATATCATTAACATACAAAATAAATAACAAGGGGCCTAATATTGAGCCCTGAGGAACCCCACACTTTACCTGCTTTAGCTTTGATTTGAAGTCCATTAATTGCACATATTGATTCCTGTTTGATAAATAACTGTTTAACCAAGTGAGTGGCATACCTTGTATGCCATATCTCTCAAGTTTTGTTAACAGTATTTTATGATTTACAGTATCAAAAGCTTTCTTAAGATCTAAGAAGACACCTACAGCATATCGTTTATTTTCAATAGCTGTTGTTATTTCAGCTACGAAATCTAACAAAGCCATTGTGGTGGTTCTATTTTTCCGAAATCCATACTGTTGGTCACACAGAATATTTTGTTTTGTGATGAAATCATCAAGCCTTTTATAAAATATTTTTTCTAGTATTTTGGAGAATTGTGGGAGTAAAGATATTGGCCTGTAATTTGAGAATATGTGTTTGTCCCCAGCTTTATATATCGGAATAATTTTAGCTGTTTTCATTTCACTCGGAAAAACACCATTTGTCAGTGATTGGTTGCAAATATGTGTTAGGGGTTTCACCACACTTTCAATAATATTTTTAACAAGTGACATATCTATTCCATTACAATCAGTTGACTTTTTACCTTTAAATCCTCTAACGATTTCTATTATTTCCGTCTCATCCGTTCCCCTTAGAACCATACTTTTGGCTATGGGTACATCCTTAATTAGGTCACTTGTACTCCCTTTTTTTGGTACTTCTTCCGCCAAAGTAGGCCCAATACCAACAAAGTAATCATTAAACTCCTCTGCAATCATTGCAAGTTCATTTATAGTTATATTGTTACTGTTTACAAAGTAAGAAGGATATCCTGGCTTTCCAGTTCTGTTTTTAATAATTTCATTTAACACTTTCCATGTTGTTATTGTGTTACTCTTGTTTTCCTCCAGTTTCTTGCTATAGTAGTTCCTTTTATTGTTTCTCATTATTTTGATCAATTTGTTTTTATAGGTCTTATATTTCTATTCAGCTTCTTTTGTTCTTATCTTTAGGAAATCATTGTATAACAGGTTTTTTTTCTTGCAGGCGTTTAAGATTCCCTTTGTCAGCCATGGTTTTTCCACTGAGTTGTGTTTGACCGCTTTCCTTACAAGAGGACAGTTTTTATCATAAAGTTCAGATATAATGGCCATGAATGTGTTGTAGGCTTCATTTACATCACCCACATATACCTTTTTCCAGTCTTGTTTTAGAAGATCATTTTTGAATGAGTTAATTGAATTACCAGAGTTCATTCTACACATTTTAAAAGCTATAGCATCCTTTTTTTCCCTTGTACAGTTCTGGATCACCGCAAACACTGGCAGGTGGTCACTTGAATCATTTATTATCAGTCCAGTTTTTACTTTCTTTTCAATCACATTTGTAAATATATTATCAATTATAGTGGCACTGTGAGATGTGATTCTAGTCGGACGAGTTATTGCAGGGTAAAGACTCATACTGTACATTAAGTTAATGAATTCTGTTATTGGAGTCAGCTGAAGTGGGTTCAGTAGATCTATATTATAATCACAACAGACATAGACCATTTTCGTATTGATTTTTCTTTCATACATTCTTGATAATAGTTCACTAAATGCCTCAATACTTGAACCTGGACATCTGTATACACAGCTTACCAGAATGTTTTTTGATGATTCCATTTCTATTTCAACAGTAATACATTCCATGAGATTATCTATTGCTTGAGACATATTTCTTACTATCTTACACTTACAGTTTTTGTCTATGAATAGAGCAACCCCTCCGCATCTTTTTCCCATCCTATTTAATGTATAACTCTCATACCCCTCTATGTCAATCTTTTCAGCCTGATCTTCCTTTAACCAGGTTTCAGATATTGCAATAACAGTAAACGGATTATTCATATCCTTTAAACATTGTTTGATCTTAGAGATGTTTGCTTTCAAGCTCCTACTATTAAAATGTATAATTGACATTGCCCTATTTGTTGCTACATTCTCGCTAAATTGCTCTACAGTATAGTATTTACAGTTCGTTTGATTGTAGTTGATAAAGAAGTTATTCACAGGATCAATATTGTTCTCTATATCAAATCCCTTATGATCAGTGTAATCAAATGTTTTCAAATCAAGTTCTTCATTTTCAGCTATTAGTGCTTGTTTGTTAAACAGACCAGTTGGAAAGGAAAGGCATTTGTCAGTACTGTTCATGATAGGTTGATAAGTTCACCAGGTTTTTTACCTTCCATGATATAAAAGTATCACAACTTGAGGTTCTAAGTAATGATGTACAGGTTACTGATCTCTTTCATACCGCTTAAGTTGCTCTATGGCACTAATGCAGAAACCATGAGAACTAAATACGATTAGACATTAAATCACTCGCTGGAATGAAGAGGAGAAGACAACCAGAACAGGTTTACTCGCGAGGAGAACGATAGAGAAAGCAATCTCAGTTACAACCTCCATCAGTTCTGAGTCCTTACTCCACGTGCCCCTCTTTTTAATGTTATGGTTGCCCTGGTTACAGAGGCGTTGCTACACTAAAGGGAGGGGGGGATTGTGTCTGTAGCAACGCTGATTAGCAAAAGAATGTAGTGTGGTGTGAATTAGCACTTCGCTGTTGGCTCGTGACCCCCCGCAGAGGCCGTCCCCAGCCGTCTTCCCTCACAGTTGGCTGACTCGTTCTCGACTGAAGCATGTTGATTGCCGCTTTGCTGTGGAACAAATGCAACTAGACCTTTGCTAACTTTATCTACTTGGTAATTAACACATAATAATAATAAACTTGTGCTAAACATTTCAACACACATTAAGCAAACTTGAGGTAACTGGTATGCAGTTCCTTAAACAAACATTGAGTAAATATTGGATAACTTTTATGCAACTACTTCTAACTGTATGTAACCTTTAACAAAGAAAAACAGGTCTGTTAAACTACAATCTATGAACCAAACCTATATCTAAATGAAAAGGAATGAAGTTCCTGTGAATCAAACAAAGAACATGTCACCTATGCAAATAAGCCCTGCTCATTGTTAGTGAAGGCCTCTTACGGGAACCAAAACACACAGACAACATAAGGACAGGAAGGATACAAATGGCTGACAGGGATCAAAAGACATCCCTATCACTAAAAAGGAAGAACCTAGATAAAAGGAAAGATAAACTCGTAAAGGCGAGGCCTCCAGGTCTGGCAGGCCAAAGCTTCACTTAAAATTATTCCAACATTTCCCCCTGTTTATACCTTATTTGCTCAATTTTTACATCACCAAAAACACCCACTTCACTCGATTTTCAGTTGTCGGATTACAGGTATGAGCACAAATATGTTTACACCCAAAAGGTTAATTGTTGCATCATCATCATTCGGAAACACACAGATCTGAGAAAAAGTCTGTAAACTCAAGTGCAAAAATTTCATCTCCATCGTTATCATCAACATGCTGGCGTTCAGACATTAGGCATACCCGGGCCATCTTGTCTTACATGGGCGATATTGCTGGCTGTAGTGATGAGACGATTAAACAGAGCACGCAGACATGGAATACAACAACATCCACACAAGGTGAGTATAGCAGTAAATACTGCAACTGATATTATAATTGAGGACACACGTGCTTTATACTTCCCAAAGGCATGCATCCAGTTGTCCCACATTGATGTGTCCACACCAGAGTGCTCTTTCATCCTCGTGTTGAGGGATCGCAGGCCTGCAATGGCCTTTGTCAGGCTCCCATCAGGGGCGGTGTTGTTGGGGATAAAGGTACAGCACTGTTCTCCGAACATTGCACAGACCCCTCCTTTCTCAGACAACAACATATCAAGAGCGATGCGATTCTGGAAGGCCATTAGGGAAGTCATGGCTAGCTGTTCATGCACTGCCTCAAGCCCTGCTTGATTGCCCAATTGCCCAATTTTTGCACGTTGTAATGGATGTTATTTATCCTGTCTACGTTTTTGTTTATCGTACACCACCAACAAATGGAAGACTCCCATCCTGCTGCAATTTGGTCAATTAATTCTTATTAATCAGGAACTCCTCTGGGGACTCTAATTGCATCAATTAAAGTCAGATCATCGTCGCCTCTCAAATTTAAAGACATTTTGGTTTTTACCAGCTTTTCCCCAGATCTTGGCGTGTCGATACATATACAATTTTGCTTGACTACATTCTCTAGAAGCAGTGGTTTCTTTTCTTTTCCTCAACGGATATTATATAGAACGCTCTGTTGTACATTTCACAATCAGTAGACGTGACAGATTTCACACAATCTTTGGTCAATGGCAATGGTACAACAAAGAATCGGTCGCAAACCCATACACATGACATATTCATTTTTTTCTTTTTTTTTTTCTTTTTCTCTCTGGTTTGCAGCTTGTTTTTCCATTAGCAATCAATCGTTTCTTTTACCAGTTACTCTTATAGTAACCAATTATCAAACATTCATTTTAGAGATATTAATTTCATTCTTTAACTTCTACAGCTGTTGTTGCCAAAGTATTATTTCGTTACAAAACATTTTTGCCACTGTTAAGGCATTCAGTGTTTACTTTGAAGCCAATTCAATCCATTTTGAGAATGCATCTATTATGACCAGGCATTATAACCCTGTGGGTTGAGTTTAGCACATGGTCTCTACAATTTTTTTTTTTTTATAAATGTTTTGAATATGAATCAAATCCATATGTTGTATAAAGCCGACTGAACTGCCCTTTCATCCGCCTGTTGAGCCATGTGTCAAGTCAACATCACGTGACAACTTCATGGCTCAATATTGCTGCCCATATGTATCGGTTCATTTGTACGAGCAGATAATATTGCTGCCCATTTGCATCGGAAGTTTTTCTTTCTCAAAGTGACAAACCAATCCACCAATCGGAAAAAAAAATCAACAAAATAACTGCCAGTGAATTAATATAATAGTTCATTGTTGTTGTTTCTTAACTTTAACTAGCTCAATCGCTCTCTTATTCTCAAATTTTAAATTTAGCTTTGAAATGTCGTTATTACATAATTTTTCTTCATCCAATTCCAGAAAGCAAGTTCTTTCCGTCTCTCAAATTTTGTTTCATCAAGGCTAGGCATTAATGCAGTGTGGACCAGTTTCTGCCCATAAACAAATTGCTTGCTTTTCTTTACTTCCTATTTTTTCAAAATTGATTTTGTTTTGCGGTGTAAATCAGATAGACTACAGTCTAATAAATTATTTTGTGCACCTACGTATATTAGCCAATTTCATCCTTTTAAAGTCAAAGTCAAAGTCAGCTTTATTGTCAATTTCTCCACATGCCAAAGACACACAAAGAAACCAAAATTTCGTTCCCCCCTATCCCACGGTGACAAGACATGGCTCACAACAGACAAACAAGTAAACAAGTATAACAAAAGCGTCCTGAATAAATAATGAATAAATAACACAACAATAAATAAATAAATAAATAAATAGGAGGAGCAGAAAAAAAAAGGAGCAAGTGCGCGTACAGCATACATTCCCGAAAATAGCGCAACAGTGCCGCACGCTACGCAGAAGGGGGTAGCGAGTTCAGGGCCCTAACAGCCTGGAGAAAGAAGCTGTTGGCGAGTCTGGTGGTGCGGGAGCGCAGGCTCCTGTACCTCTTCCCAGAGGGCAGAAGGTCAAACAAAGAGTGAGCCGGGTGACTCACATCTCTGGCAATCGAGGTTGCCTTGCGGGCGACATGGGAGGTATAAATGTCCTTCAGGGAGGGTAGCGAAGCACCAATAATCTTACCAGCCGTATTCACTATGCGCTGCAGGGCCTTCAAGTTCTGTTCAGTGCAGTTACCACCCCAGACAGCGATGCAACTGGTGAGGACGCTCTCAATGGTGCCACGGTAAAATGTAGACAGGACTGCCTGAGGAGCACATGCACGCCTGAGCTTCCGCAGGAAGTACAAGCGGCGCTGAGCTTTCTTTGCCAGTGACGAGGTGTTTTCGGACCAGGAGAGGTCCTCACTGATGTGCACCCCCAGGAACTTGGTGCAGCTCACCCTCTCCACCACAGCACCGTCGATGATCAGCGGCAGGTGTGTTGTGTGACCCTTCCGGAAGTCAACAATCATTTCCTTGGTCTTATTGACGTTCAGCAGGAGGTTGTTGTCCCTGCACCACGTGGTCAGAAGGTCAACTTCCGACCTGTACCGAGTCTCGTCGCCCTTCGTGATGAGACCCACCAGAGTCGTGTCGTCAGCAAACTTCACTATGCGGTTGTCGCTGTAGGTCGCAGTGCAGTCATGCGTCAGCAGGGTGAAGAGCAATGGACTGAGCACGCAGCCCTGGGGGGCTCCCGTGCTCAGCGTGATGCTGGCGGAGATTTTGTCGCCAACACGCACCACCTGAGGCCTCTGACAGAGGAAGTCCAGTATCCAGTTGCAGAGGGAGGTACTGAGGCCCAGCTCGTCGAGTTTGCAGATGAGTCGCTGCGGCACAATGGTGTTGAAGGCAGAGCTGAAGTCCACAAACAGCAACCTCACATAAGAGTCCTTTCTCTCCAGGTGGGTGAGGGCCGAGTGGAGGGCAGAGCAGATGGCATCCTCAGAGGACTGCTTGGCACGGTACGCAAACTGGAAAGGGTCAATGGTGGGGGGGAGAACGGACTTGATGTGCTCCATGACCAGCCGCTCAAAGCACTTCATGATGATGGGCGTCAGTGCCACAGGGCGGTAGTCATTGAAGCAGGACGGTGCAGGTTTCTTTGGCACAGGAACGATGGTGGCAGCCTTGAAACACGAGGGGACGATGGCCTGCTGCAGGGAAACGTTAAAGATGTCCGTGAAGACACCCGACAGCTCCCCAGCACAGTCCTTCAGCGCTCGACCCGGGATGTTGTCAGGGCCCGCCGCCTTACGGGTGTCAATAGCGGCAAGCGCCCTCCTCACACCGTCGGCAGAGAGGCGCAGGGGCTGCTCGTGTGGGGGGGGAGTGGACTTCAGTGGGCAAGTGCTGTTCTGGGCGTCGAAGCGAGCAAAGAAGCGGTTCAGATCGTTCAGCAGACGGACGTCGCCCTCACAGCTCCTCGGCGCGGGCTTGTAGTCCGTGATGGTCTGAATGCCCCGCCAAAGGCTACGTGCGTCCTTGCTGTCCTTGAAGTGGGTGGAGACCTTGCACGAGAACGCCTTCTTCGCTTCTTTGATGCCTCGGGACAGGTCGGCCCTCGCTGTCCTCAAGCCAGCCTCATCCCCCGCTCTGAAAGCCTTGTCCCTGGCCCTCAACAGTCTGAGGACAGCCCCCGTCAGCCACGGCTTCCAGTTCGCGCGAGTGACGACGGATTTTGAGCAAGTCACATCATCGATGCACTTTGTGATGTAAGAGGTAACAGAGTCAGTATACTCCTCTATGTCCGTCCAATCGTTGTAGGTGGCTGCCTGCTTAAATAAGTCCCAGTCAGTGGTGTCGAAGCAGTCACGAAGTGCATCGGAGGCACCCTCAGGCCACACTCGAACCTGCCTCCGAACCGGCCTGGATGCCTTTACCAATTGTCTGTATGCGGGCAAAAGCAAAACGGTGAGATGGTCAGAAAGCCCCAGATGGGGGAGGGGGGTGGCTTTGAAAGCTCCCTTTTGCGCCGAGTAGACTAGGTCCAGGAAGCTGTCTCCACGTGTCGGAAAGGGAACATGCTGGTGAAGCCTCGGGAAAACAGACTTCAGGTTGGCATGATTGAAGTCTCCAGCGAAGATGGTGAAACCGTCAGGGTGCGCTGTTTGCTGTTCACTGACAGCCTGGTACAGTTCACCAAGCGCCGCGATCCTGTCTCCTTCGATGTTGGAAGGCGGGATGTATACCGCGACTAGCAGAATCGCGGTAAATTCCCTCGGCAGATAAAAAGGACGGCACTTAATGATCACAAACTCCACAAGCGGCAAGCAGTGCTTACATACCACCACAGAGTCCCGGCAACATTCTTCTCGGATGTAGACGCATATTCCACCTCCACGCGACTTTCCCCCTCGTACAATGGCACGGTCCGCCCGATAGCACGCTAGCCGCTCCAGATGCACTGCAGAGTCCGGAATGTTGTCACTCAACCAGGTCTCGGTGAACACGAGCACACAGCAGTTCCGCACCGTCCGGTTCGTAGACCTCAGCAGGCGAACGTAATCCATTTTGTTGTCCAGCGATCGAACATTCGCCAGAAGAATGGAGGGCACCGCCGGTCGCGCTGGGTTGGCCGCCAGCCTGGCCCGGACGCCTCCGCGCTTGCCCCTCTTTTGCCTCCTCGCACACCGTTTCCGACGGCTCCCAACCGGGGGAGGAATAGCGGGTGAGGTCGGCGACGTTTCAGGACGTAGCAGTCCGAGCGCCTTTAATGTCGACGCTTCAAAGTCCAGAACGCCGCAAAACCCACTTCTGCCGATGTCAAGCAGAACCTGCCTGCTGTACTTGTAGCACGGACGAGACGAACACACAAGACTGTCGGACGAACACTCATAAGACGAACAAATCACCGTACTGACGGGACAGAGAGTGGCCGCTGCGTGTGCACGCGGCGCCATCTTGATAAGAGATTTAACACATAACACTGACAGCACACAGACAACACAAAAACAGCAGAGACACAGATCACAAACAATACCAACAAACAACGCTGCGCAAACGTCATCCTCTATTTTGATGTTTTGGTTATACCTTTTTTTTTTCTTTTTTTTTTTCATCAGTGCCTTTTATCCTTCATGCTAATGTTGTCACATCTTCCTTAAGCATCACCCTGCTTCAAACATTCTCTGAGAACTCACACTTTCCCTGCCTCACCCACAGCCATAGCACCCCCCGTGCGAGGGGGGGACGCGGCATCAATGTTGATTGGTCACAGGCTGGCCATTTCCTGCAACAATCATGATGCCGGCCCACCGCCCACACGAGCATAGCACAGGCCTACGCGCACAGCCCCGACCCGCAACTACGCGCGAGCGCAGGCACGCTTCCTATCAAGCCACCGTTCTCGTCACTTTCTGCCACACACGTCTTATTTTCTCTACTGCCACACACTGCTCATCTTAGGTTCTCCAACCAACTTAGGCACACCATCATCCACTTCTCAATTACCCTATTATTGCTCAACAGCCTCCTGAACATTCTCCAAACATTACTGATTTCTTCCATAGGACACACATCTCACTCACACACACACACACACACATATACACAACATTGATGAGGATCCTCTGCGCACACGCACACACAAACACCAGCACAAAAGGATGACGCACAACATATAAGACCACATAGAGCATACTAAGAACACCCTTTTTGCTCATCTTACATGTCAGATTTATTCTCCATTTTAGTTTCAGGAGCTATTTGTAATTCAGTTCCATTTATTTTGCAAATTTTAACTTTGGTGTTTCTTTATCTTACTTTATCCTTTTAACACAAATATCTCCTGTATATTCAAGCTAATTTCTCTTTCATTTTGGCTGCCAGGTCCCCACTTTATTACATGAGAATCTGATTTATTTTGATCTTGTACTAGTCATTATTGTTTTGTTTATATGGACAATTGTGCACCATGTGGCCCTTTTCTCCACAATTCCAACATTCACGTTCACTATAAGGTACAAATCCTCTCACGTGGCCCTTGGAGCCTCCTCTATTAGTGGCTCCTCGCCCCCTCTGACCTTTCCACCCTCTGCCTGTATCTTGGTAGAAAGTGTCACTGTCCTCATCTACCAAAAAAATGTCTTTTGTCGCTTTCACTAGTTTCTGTTTTTCTTTGACTACTTTTTCTGCATGGAGGGCGTGATTTATGTATTCCTCCAAAGTTCCGGTGTTCATGCCTATATAATGTTTGATCACCCAGCCTTGTATTGCTGGCCTGGACCCTGCGTGGATGGCATTTTTTAATTGCTGTTGATAAGCACCTTGAGGCGCAATATCTTCCACCAGCCCACTGTGTGTTTGAAACACTTTTGTCATGCGCACTCGATACTCGTCAAAGGCTTCATTATCATTTTGTTTTGTTCTCCCTATCTCTGTATAATTTGCTCTCATTCTATATCTGTTGCGTACCCGGTTAATCAGCCCTTCCATTTGATTAATTAATTCTGGGCTATTATAGGGTAAGGGTTGACCCCGAGCATTTATGGGTGCCCACTCTCCTCTGACCAAATGCCACTCTGGGCCCAAAGCAGTCATCCAGACTTGTTGGACTTCAGTCCCATTCAAACTATAAGATCTCCTCAAGTCTTCCATTCCTGTACAAAACTGTTCCACATCCTCCCTATAAGAAACTACCCCTTCTAATGCTTTCCTTATATCATCCATTGTCCATGTTCTGTAAACCATTACCACCCTGGGGTGTACTTGTTCATTTCTTGGGTCATAATTTGGGTTGGCCACTTGTATCATTGGACACAGTGGCATATCTGGAGTTAATTCCGAATTTTCAACAGTTGCCTCTTCAGCAACTGGGGCTGAAGACCCAGGTTTAGTTCTAGGGATTAATGGATAGTTTGCTCCCATTTCCTTTGACCAATCCATTTCTATTGGGTTTTTCTGTCTGGTTGCTCTGTCTGTTAACCCATAAGAGGGGGGGGGGGGGTGACCCCTCTTGTGCACCAGTGTCGGGTATTTGTGGATACAACCTCTCTATGACCTTATGTTTTGAAGTTGTAGCATGTGCTTTCCCTACGCGCTTCTCTACTTCCTCTACACCTCCCCCTTCTTCTCTAGCTCTCTGTAAATTTTGATTATCTCTTGCCTGCCTATTAGGCCCAGTCTCATCATCTTGCTTCCTACAATACAGTGCCTTTTCCACTTTCTCTTTTTCTCCCCTCTCTCTCTCTCCTGCTACTTTGAGCCAAAACACCACATCCTCATCTCCTTCTTTTTAAATCTTTCTAGGGTCTCTCTTTGTTTTCTCTTTCATGGTGCCTCTAAATTCTATCAATTTGGTTGTTTTTAGTTGTCCCTCAAATTTATATTTCTTAACCCATTTATCGAGGTTTTTAAGTCGGTCGGGATCCTGCCTTTCAATTATTTTCCAATCTTTACATTTAAGATTATCTCGGATATTATTTTCACTCTTCCCGTTCCCCATTTTAATCAATTTGGTCCCAACTGTAAAACCATAGGGGTTTCTAAAGTTGGGTGTTTCCAGTGGGATAACGAAAAGATCCTGTGGTGATTCTCACTTCTGCCAGCGTTCTGGTGGACAATCCTTGCCTCTTGCGTCCACAGAACCACGTTATGTGTTCCCCACTGCTTTAATATGGAATACTGTATCTAGTGATACGTATTCCCATTCACACTCTCAATCACTCAGTATTACGGACTTTTAGACGGAAATTTCATTTTCAGCTTTTCTGCGGCTCCGCAACCTACTACTTGGACATCCACTGTCCTACACGGAATTTCAGTTAAGCAGGGTCTGTGGACTTCCGTTGTCCTACTTACACACCTAGGGTTTTACAGGGCATGACGAGCCCTCGGGCACCACACTTTTAAACAAAACAAACTCACCCTCTGGTTCTCTTCACCTCTGCACCTCGGACTGCCTTCAACCCTTAGATCCCAGCTGACGAGCAGACAGCCAGCCCTTGAAAAGGATGTAGGACCCCACCTAGGGAGGTCCTGCCGCGTGCGGTCTTTCTGGATCTCTGCTGCCGTCCGCTGGAATCCTCAGGTGTGTTGGCATCCGGCTCGAAGGACCATTTAAATGTTAGGTCTAAATACGATTAGACATTAAATCACTCGCTGGAATGAAGATGAGAAGACAACCAGAACAGGTTTACTCCCGAGGAGAACGATAGAGAAAGCAATCTCAGTTACAACCTCCATCAGTTCTGAGTCCTTACTCCACGTGCCCCTCTTTTTAATGTTATGGTTGCCCTGGTTACAGAGGCGTTGCTACACTAAAGGGAGGGGGGATTGTGTCTGTAGCAACGCTGATTAGCAAAATAATGTAGTGTGGTGTGAATTAGCACTTCGCTGTTGGCTAGTGACCCCCCGCAGAGGCCGTCCCCAGCCGTCTTCCCTCACAGTTGGCTGACTCGTTCTCGACTGAAGCATGTTGATTGCCGCTTTGCTGTGGAACAAATGCAACTAAACCTTTGCTAACTTTATCTACTTGGTAATTAACACATAATAATAATAAGTAACTTGTCCTAAACATTTCAACACACATTAAGCAAACTTGAGGTAACCGGTATGCAGTTCCTTAAACAAATATTGAGTAAATATGGGATAACTTTTATGCAACTACTTCTAACTGTATGTGACCTTTAACAAAGAAAAACAGGTCTGATAAACTACAATCTATGAACCAAACCTATATCTAAATGAAAAAGAATGAAGTTCCTGTGAATCAAACAAAGAACATGTCACCTATGCAAATAAGCCCTGCTCATTGTTAGTGAAGGCCTCTTACGGGAACCAAAACACACAGACAACATAAGGACAGGAAGGATACAACTGGCTGACAGGGATCAAAAGACATCCCTATCACTAAAAAGGAAGAACCTAGATAAAAGGAAAGAGAAACTCGTAAAGGCGAGGCCTCCAGGTCTGGCAGGCCAAGGCTTCACTTAAAATTATTCCAACAAGTGTGTAAAGGATATCACCAAATGGGCTCAGGAAAACTTAAGAAAACTACTGTCAGTAAATACAGTTTGTCATTGCATCAGTAAGTGCGGGTTAAAACTCTACCATGCAAATCAAAAGCCGTTTATAAACAACATCCAGAAATACCGCCGGGTTTTCTGGGCGCGAGCTCAGTGTTTTGTGGTCTGATGAGTCCACTTTTCAAATTGTTTTTGGAAACACTGGACGTCGTGTCCTCTGGACCAAAGAGGAAGCGGATAATCCAGACTGTTATCAACGCAAAGTTCAAAAGCCAGCATCTGTGATGGTATGGGGGTGCATTAGTTCCCATGGCATGGGTGACTTACATTTCTGTGAAGGCACCATAAATGCTGAAAAGTACATACAGATTTTGGACCAACCTATGCTGCCATCCAAGCGACGTCTTTTTCATGGACGCCGCTGCTTATTTCAGCAAGATAATACCAAGCCACATTCTGCACGTGTTACAACAGCGTGGCTTCGAAGTAAAAGAGTCCAGGTTCTCCCCTGCCCCGCTTGCAGTCCAGACCTGTCTCCCATTGAAAATGTGTGGTGCGTTATGAAGTGTAAAATATGACAGGGAAGACTGTTGAAAACTGAAGCAGTTCATCAAGCAAGAATGGGAAAGAATTCCACATGAGAAGCTAAGAGTATTAGTCTCCTCTCTTCCAAAACGTTTATTGAGTGTTATTAAAAGGAAAGGTGATGCAACGACGTGGTAAACATGCCCTTTCCCAACTTCTATTGCACGTGTTGCAGCCATGAAATTTTAAGTTAATTATTATTTGAAAAATAAAATAAAGTTTGAGTTTGAGCATTAAATACGTTGTCTTTGTAGTGTATTCAATTGAATATAGGTTGAAAAGCATTTTCAAATCATTGTATTTTGTTTTTATTTACATTATACACAATTTCCCAACTTCAACCTGTCACGTCTCGTCCCCAACTGCTCCACTATGTGTCTGTTGTCTTGGTTTCTGTCTGTGTGCTCGCCCCTCCCCTCCTGTGTGCCCATGATCAGTGTGATTGTTCCCACCTGCCTCTCGTTACCTGTCGTGTATAAAAGTCCTGTCTGCCCCTCACTCCCTGTCGGATCATTGGTTGCTGTCGTTCGGGCTTGTCGTACTGTCTTGATGCCGTCATGTCCTGCTGTCTTCTTGTTTCACGTCCCGGTCAGTCAAGTTATTGTTTAAGTCATGTCAGTTTGCCTTTTGAGTTGCTTCAATAAACCCTCGTCCAAGCTGCACTTGGTCGTCCTGCTCCATGCTCCACCCGACCGTGACAGAATGATCCGACCATCACAACGACCAGCGCTTGGACCCCCCTCCACCACCAGCTCCCGCTGCGACGCCCGATCGTCGTCCGAGCTTGTTCCAGCACCATGGGCTTGCAGCTGCCATCGGATCTTGCTCCAGCGACGCCGGACTCACGGCCGCCATCGGAATTCCCGCCCCGGCGCCATCGGCTCCGCGACCGTCATCGGACTTCACTGCCGCGACGCCGGACCCGCGGCCGCCATCGGAGTTCCTCCCGGCACCATCGCCTCTGCGACCGTCATCGGACTTCGCTGCCGCGACGCCGGACCCGCGGCTGCTATCGGAGTGCCTCCCGGCGCCATCAGACTCGCGGCCACCACCGGGCTCCATCCCAGCGTTGCAGGACCTGCGGGCGTCGCCAGATTTCAAGCCAGCTGCGCCGGACCCGCGATCGTCCCTGGGCCCACTCCCACTGCTGTGGCGCATGGTGGCTCATGCTGCTGCCACAGCTCCGCCTTCCGATTGACGCTGATCGCGATCTGGACTTTTAAATGCCGCCGATTGCGGCGCTGACTTTCGTATGCCGCTGATTGCGGTTCTGTTTCCCTGAGTCGCCGCAGAGTGCGGTTGTGTTTCCCCGAGTTTCCGCCGATTGCGGTTCTGTCCCCAAGTCGCTGCCCGAGTGCGGTTCTGTCCCCGAAGTCGCCGCCCGAGTGCGGTTCTGTCCCCGAAGTCGCCGCCTGAGCGCGGTTCTGTTCCCTGAAGTCGCCGCCCGAGTGCGGTTCTGTCCCCGAAGTCGCCGCGCGAGTGCGGTTCTGTCCCCCAAGTCGCCGCCAGAGTGCGGTTCTGTTCCCTAGGTCGCCGCCGGAGTGCGGTTCTGTCCCCTAGGTCGCCGCCCGAGCGCGGTTCTGTTCCCCGAAGTCGCCGCCCGAGTGCGGTTCTGTCCCCGAAGTCGCCGCCCGAGTGCGGTTCTGTCCCCGAAGTCGCCGCCCGAGTGCGGTTCTGTCCCCAAGTCGCCGCCAGAGTGCGGTTCTGTCCCCTAGGTCGCCGCCGGAGTGCGGTTCTGTCCCCTAGGTCGCCGCCTGAGCGCGGTTCTGTTCCCCGAAGTCGCCGCCCGAGTGCGGTTCTGTCCCCGAAGTCGCCGCCCGAGTGCGGTTCTGTCCCCGAAGTCGCCGCCCGGGTGCGGTTCTGTCCCCCAAGTCGCCGCCCGAGTGCGGTTCTGTTCCCCAAGTCGCCGCCCGAGTGCGGTTCGGTTCCCCAAGTCGCCTTCCGAGTGCGGTTCGGTTCCCCAAGTCGCCGCCCGAGTGCGGTGCGGTTCGGTTCGGTTCCCCAAGTCGCCGCCCGAGTGCGGTGCGGTTCGGTTCCCCAAGTCGCCGCCCGAGTGCGGTGCGGTTCGGTTCCCCAAGTCGCCGCCCGAGTGCGGTGCGGTTCGGTTCCCCAAGTCGCCGCCCGAGTGCGGTTCGGTTCCCCAAGTCGCCGCCCGAGTGCGGTGCGGTTCGGTTCCCCAAGTCGCCGGCGAGGCAAGGGTACGGGCTGGAGGTGAAGAGCGGGTCTCGCGGAGGGGCTTGCGGCAAGTGGGAGGGGGTAAGCAAACCGTTCCCAAACAGATCCCTGCTCGGTGTGTGCTCTTGGCTCTCTTCTGGCAAGAGGCCACCCAGTGGCCTTCACCCCCGCAGTATAGGCATAGCCTAGCTCTGAGGCGTCTATGACGCTCCTCTGGTGAGAGCGAGATGCGTCCAATATCCATAGGCTCTGGCCAGCTGGGCTGGGTGGTAGGAGTGTTCATGGTGTGCTGGTTGACTTGGACGAGGTCCCAGGCGGACGACAGGTGAGACGCGGTGATGGGCTTTCCATGACACCCGAGGCGTTGCTGCTCCAGGAGGACTTGGAGAGTGGACTCGTGGGACTAGAGCTGGTGTTGCTGCTCCACGAGTGTCCTCCTGAGGGGCTCTGATGGGTCCGAGTGGCCTAATTGTTCTCCTTCTTTCCCTAATTCTATTGTCTAACCGAATGGCCAGGGAAATCATATCGTGAGATTTTCAACTCATCGTGGGGAAAAGACTGGGGAGACCGATTAAACACTAACGTGAATTGAAGGAGGAAACCTCCGCAGCTACCACCCTCTCCGGAGAACTTCTCCGGATTGGGGGAATGAACCTTGCCGGAATCAGCAGAATCTGCTGTGACAATGAGGTGTTGGTAGCGCCAGCTGGCGGCAAGGGCGGTGCTCTGACCTGGGTGTCTTGGAGTAGTCTTGCCACTTGTTCCAGATGGAGATTGGTTCCTTGCTGCTGCTCGAGGAGGGCTTGGACAGATTGGTTCGCAGCAGCCAGAGGCGCCAAATCTTTCAGGACCTTGAGAGCTTCTACAAACTCTTGGTGGAGCTGATGGTGCTACAGAAGCTGCTGTTGCTGCTGCCGGACAATCTTCGTTAAGGTCGCCATCTCCTTAGTGATCTTGCTAATGTCCCACTCTGCGTGGGACAGGAGATCCAGGGTACAGGTCAGTTCGTTCTGTCAAGGACAGAGACGGGGCGACCAAATACAGCACAAACCTTTATTGAACAGGGGAAAGGGGGAGTCGAATGCTGGACTGCTGGTCTGGCTGGTGTGGCTGAGCAGAAGAGCGCAGCGCGTAGTCGCAGGCGGGCATGGTGTCGAGGCAGGCGGTGATTAGAACGTGGTCAAGGACAGGTGAGTAGTCAGGACAGGCAGCGAGCAAGGCGAGTTGGGTCAGAACACGAGCAAAGTCGACAATGGGAATCGTTCGGGCACGGCACAGTGAGCAGAGCGCAGTGAGCGGTGGAATCACAGGCAGGGTAAGCAGACGAACTGACAATCACTGGCTTGACTCACTGAGTTCAAATAGAGCGGGCCCAATGAGCCGTGGCAAGTGCTGGTGATCAGCTTGATTGGGGGCATGGCTGGAAGTCAGGTGACGTAGGCACGTGACAATTGGAGGTACCAAACCCCACCAGTTTCATATACGCATTCACCGTGGGACAGGAGATCCAGGGTACAGGTCAGTTTGTTCTGTCAAGGACAGAGACGGGGCGACCAAATACAGCACGAACCTTTATTGAACAGGGGAAAGGGGGAGTCGAATGCTGGACTGCTGGTCTGGCTGGTGTGGCTGAGCAGAAGAGCGCAGCGCGTAGTCGCAGGCGGGCATGGTGTCGAGGCAGGCAGTGATTAGAACGTGGTCAAGGACAGGTGAGTAGTCAGGACAGGCAGCGAGCAAGGCGAGTTGGGTCAGAACACGAGCAAAGTCGACAATGGGAATCGTTCGGGCACGGCACAGTGAGCAGAGCGCAGTGAGCGGTGGAATCACAGGCAGGGTAAGCAGACGAACTGACAATCACTGGCTTGACTCACTGAGTTCAAATAGAGCGGGCCCAATGAGCCGTGGCAAGTGCTGGTGATCAGCTTGATTGGGGGCATGGCTGGAAGTCAGGTGACGTAGGCACGTGACAATTGGAGGTACCAAACCCCACCAGTTTCATATACGCATTCACCGAACCCCTCTTTAGTGAAAAATAAAATTATTTTATTCAAATTCAAGACATCACTGTTTATTACTGGTGCATAAAATGAGCCGTGCACGAACATAACATCACCTTGTTCAAAGGACATAATTCAAGATTCAAGAGTTTTTTATTTGCCATGTTTGAGCGTGCCAAACAAGGAATTTGACTTCGGTAAATCACAGCCTCTGTTCAACATTTAGGTGACTAACAACAACACTCAGGACATGTGAAGAACGAAAGATATTCTCAAACACCCCCTGATCTTAAACTCCCAAGAGGGCAAGGAAAAACTCAAAACTCCAGCTAGGGGAAATGAGAAACCTTGAGAAGAGACCACAGATGGGAGGGTCCCTCTTCTAGGATGACCAGGCTGCAATGGATGCAGAGAGGACACATAGTACAAACAGTGTAGACAAAAAAGGTGTGGCAAGCGGGATGTTATTGCACAGTAATGACTCTGAGACTCTAAGAGTGGTTTGAGTTCATCAGAGCGACAGCCTGGGGGAAGAAGCTGTCTCTGTGTCTGCTGGTTTTAGTGTACAGAGCTCTATAACGGCGTCCGGAGGGGAGTAGTTCAAACAGGCTGCAACCTGGGTGCGGAGGGTCTGTTGAGATGTTACTTGCACGTTTCCTGGTCCTAGACAGGTACAAGTCTTGGATAGATGGGAGGTTGATTCCAATTATCTTTTCTGCAGTCCTTATTGTCCGTTGCAGTCTGTGCTTGTCTTGTTTGGAGGCCGATCCAAACCAGACAGTGATGGAGGTGCAGAGGACAGACTGGATGATGGCAGTGTAGAAGGTCTTCAGCAGCTCCCGTGGCAGGTTGAACTTCTTGAGCTGTCTCAGGAAGTACAGCCTCTGCTGGGCCTTCTTCCGGACAGAGTCTATGTGGCCGGTCCATTTCAGGTCCCGAGAGATTGTGGTTCCCAGGAACTTGAAGGTGTCTGATGAGAGAATAGTATTACTGCGGATAGTGAGGGGTGAAAGTGGTGAAGGGCCTCGCCTGAAGTCCACTGTCATCTCCACGGTCTTGAGCGGGTTCAGGTCCAGGTGGTTTTGGCTGCACCAGTGGACCAGCCGCTCCACCTCCTGTCTGTACGCAGTCTCATCACCGTTCTGGATCAGTCCGATGAGAGTGGTGTCGTCTGCATACTTCAGGAGCTTCACGGAAGAGTCACTTGCGGAGAAATCGTTGGTGTAGAGGGAGAAGAGCAGTGGGGAGAGGACGCATCCCTGAGGGGCTCCAGTGTTGGTGGTCAGGGTGTCAGATGTGATGCTCCCCAGCCTCACACGCTGTCTCCTGTTGGTCAGGAAGCTGGTGATCCACTGACAGGTGGAGGCAGGCACCGCAAGCTGGATGAGCTTCTGTTGGAGGATGTCCGGAGCGATGGTGTTGAACGCCGAGCTGAAGTCCACAAACAGGATCCTGGCGTACTTTCCTGGGGTGTCCAGGTGTTGCAGGGTGTAGTGCAGTCCCATGTTGACCGCATCATCCACCGACCTGTTTGCCCGGTAGGCAAACTGGAGGGGGTCCAGCAGGGGGCCCGTGACATCCTTCAGGTGGTTCAGTACTAACCTCTCGAAAGATTTCATGACCACAGATGTCAGTGCAACAGGTCTATAGTCATTCAGACCTGTGATGGCGGGCTTCTTGGCCACTGGAACGATGGTGGAGCTCTTGAAGCACGAGGGCACCTCACACAGCTCCAGGGAACGGTTGAAGATCCGTGCAAAGGTGGGCGCCAGCTGCTCAGCGCAGACTTTCAAGCAGGAAGGTGACACGCCGTCTGGGCCCGGTGCCTTCCTGATCTTTTGTCTCCGGAACATCTGGCGCACTTCCTCCTCGCGAATCTGGAGTGCGGGCGGGGCCTCTGCAATCACACAATGCATGAACTCCAAACAAAAAATTACATAGTACTTGCAAATCAGTGTGACTTCTGCTGTTGCATTTTGCGAGACCGGTTCACATATGCATCGTCACGAATTCACACGATAAATCAGGTCTGTTCGGACCTCCGCAGTGGAGGCTCTGCTGAACCCCTGAGACCAACTTACTGAACCTCTAGGGTTCGATCGAATCCAGGTGAAGAATCACTGCTCTAGTCAAGTCAAGTCAAGTTTATTTGTATAGCCCTAAATCACAAGCAGTCTCAAAGGGCTTCACATAGGCAAAAATTGACAATTATTCTCAAAGCATCCCCTGATCTTAAGCTCCCAAAAGGGCAAGGAAAAGCTAAAAAAAAACCTACCAGGGGAAAATGAGAAACCTTGAGAAGGGACCACAGATGGAAGGATCCCCCTTTCAGGATCACCAGGAAGTGATGCAATGGATGCAGAGAGGGCACAAATAATACATAATATGAAAATCAATGAAAAGTGGATGTCCAAGTCAAAGCGAAGAGCTGCCGGAGGTGCCCTCGATTGTCCTGGCAGTGTCTTTGAGGAGGTTGAGCTGCAGTTCCCTCATCCTGAATTGGTACACGAGAATCCAGATAGCCACTGTCAGCTTGGGTGCCACCTGACCACCTCCCCAACCGGGGAGGGGTGGGGGGTGGGGAGAGGGAGCGAAAACAAACTCCAGCCGAATCGGCCACTACAGGTTAATTAAAGGCCATATCATAGAAATGTGTCTTTAAACGTGTCTTGAATGTTTCTACTGAGGTAGCAGTTCTAATATCCATTGATAGGGCATTCCAAAGCTCTGGATCCTGAATAGAAAATGCTCTAGACCCTGCAGACATTTTCTTGGCCCTCGGTGTCACTAAAAGGCTAGCGTTTCGCGAACGAAGGTTACGAGACGGAACATAAGGAACAACTAGGTCAACGAGATATGAAGGCGCTAAGCCATGCAGTGATTTATAGGTTAATAGAAGAACCTTGAAGTCACATCTTAAATGGAGCGAGAGCCAATGTAATTTGGCTAATATTGGGGTAATGTGATCAAATTTTCTTGTCCGTGAGAGGAGCCTCACAGCAGCATTTTGTACCAACTGTAGACTTTTGATGCGGGACTTAGGAAGACCAGAGAATAATATATTACAGTAGTCCAGGCGTGACGTGATGAACGCATGTTTAATAGTTTCCGCATCACCGGTCGAGAGGATCGGACGAATCTTAGCAATATTGCGAAGGTGAAAAAACGCAATTCTGGTTATATTCTTAATGTGCTTTTGAAAGGAGAACGTTTGGTCAAATATTACCCCGAGATTAGTTACAGTATTGCTCTGAGTGATAGAACGGTTATCTATAGTTATAGTGATTTCCTTAAATAAGTGTTGATAACGGGTTAACTGTAACATTATAGAGCTCAGAGGACGTATTGCCATGGACCACTCGGTGCATCCTGTCTGATAGATAGGAATAGAACCAGCCTAGTGCTGACCCTGAAATACCAACACAACTTTTAAGACGCCCTAATAAAATATCGAAGTCTACAGTGTCGAAGGCAGCACTAAAATCGAGTAGTAACAATACAGATGAAGTGTTTGAATCCATAGCTATGAGGGGATCATTAGTCACTTTAGCAAGTGCTGTCTCAGTGGAATGATTAGCTCTAAAACCAGACTGAAAAGAGTCATATCGATTATTGGCGACCATGTAATCAATAAGCTGCTGCGCTACTACTTTTTCAAGAAGTTTTGCTATGAATGGGAGGTTTGAAACTGGCCTATAATTACTGAGACAGTCCGGGTCAAGATTTGGTCGCTTAAGTAACGGTTTAATGATAGCGGTTTTAAAGGCTGTTGGCACTATCCCAGAGGAGACAGACAGATTGATTATATTTAAGACGGACGGTCCTAAAATTTGAACTAATTCTTTAAGTAGTTTGGCTGGAAGCGGGTCGAGTAAACATGTTGTTTGTTTAGCTGCACTAACCAATTGTGTAAGCCTTTCAAGGGACACACTTTTAAAATTTGAGAGGGTTATTGCATGATCATCAGCGTTGGTAAACGGCGGTCTCGACTGAGCAATTGGAGTGGTATTCTTGATCTCGTCCCTAATGGATTCAATCTTTTGAGCAAAACATTTCATGAACTCATCAGCTGAGTGGAAGGAGCTATCGGGGGTCGGCTGGCGTAGCGTTAGCTTTGCCACTGTATCAAATAGGTATTTAGGATTGTTTTTATTGAGATTAATGACTTGGGAAAATAACGAGTTTTTGCTAAGATAAGCACATCTTTATATTTCAAGAGGCTGTCCTGCCATGCCTGATGGAAAACCTCAAGTTTGGTTAAACGCCATCTGCGCTCATGCTTTCTACATAATTGCTTAAGCGTACGCGTTTCATCTGTGAACCACGGAGTAGGCAATCTACGGCGAGTTTTCAGACGTAGCGGCGCTACAGAGTCGATGGCATTTAACAATGTCGCATTGAATTCATTTGTAAGATTATCAATAGGGCCGATGTATGCGGGAAATATGGCGGTTGCCGGCGACAGTAGCTCACAGTGGTCCCCAACATTTTTTGCACCACGGACCGGTTACGTGTCAGAAATATTTTTGCGGACCGGACTTTATATAAATAAATAGTACATTTATATTAAGAAATAATACATCTATAATAAATATATAAATACGATGAAATAAAATGATACGACCGGCATAAAAACAAGTATAAACGACGTAACGACCATTACGTTGCATTAGTGGGAGCACTGAGCTTGTTTCTCAGAAACGAGCCGGTCCCATCTAGGCGTAATCTGAGACAATGACACCCGAAGTGGTTAAGGTATGTCTTTTAATACAGGATGCTTGGTCTCCATGTGCCGAAGCAGTTTTCAAGGCTTCATTGCCTCGTTAGCTAGCCTGTCGCCACATATGCAGAGTGGGCTTGGCGTGTCAGTCACCTGTGGCGATAAATCCATATTTTAAGTAGGACTCCAGAAATTTTCTTTTAAATGCAGCTTTCCTTTTCTTAGAAGTCGTAGCCTCTTCTTCTTCCGTCTACTCATTGGGCTTTTTTTCCCTTTGCGAAGAAGCTTTCCAAACATCTGTTTATTACTCATATTTATTTGCTTCGTGAGGTCGACTGAGGTGACATGTCACGTGTTAGAGTGGTGCTCACTAACTTATTTTGCAAGAACCACACGGGAGACAGTATGCCCTTTAAACACTTGCAAGTGGAAAATTTGCTCATTACTGTAGGTACAGCGGTGTTCGAACAAAGTCTGCCTTTGGTCTCTTGCAAGAGCATATTTTTGAGAACAGGTAGGGTGGGGGTGACATTGGACATGTTTGGTGGTCACCTCAGCAACTGGTTAATCAGTGCGGAGGGTCCCAGCTCATTGTTTTACAAGGTCGTGGAAACAGAAACTAGTGGAGCATTTTAGATGACTAACTCAGCAAGAATGTTTCCACACCATTTGGAAAGTTTCAACAACTGAATGGTTGAACTTTTCAGAGTCAAGGAAAGGTAAAAGGTTTAAATAAAGTTAATAAATCTAGTCTACATTCCAACATAATCATATGATCAAGATAATCAAGATAAACTGTAAACCCTAAGATATCCCTCCTGTTTATCATATGATTATGTCAACCCCGATCAATCAAACATAAGTAGGAAAACATATTGAAGAAAGAATAATAATGAAAATAATAATAAAAAAGATCAATAAAAAAAACAGAGATGATAGGGAACGGGTTGGGGATCGTGAAGGGTGACACATGATAAAAACAACAAACAACGACAACAATAATTTCCAGGGAAGATGAGGTTTATCCTCAATACTCCAGTTCAATTTTAGTGTGTGAGTGAAAAACCTGCGGCAAGATGTTTCAATGCAGGAAAAGTCTCAAACGGTCCGTCTGCCTTAGGCGACCAGAATGTTATCAATAAAAAAAGAAAAAGAAAAAGAAAAACACAGAAACAGAAACAGTACATCATTGTATCCATCACTTACAAAGCATTTTCGATGGTCAAATCATTAAGTTTCTGCAAAATATGTACAGCTAAACAGCATCATCGCAATCATCTTTACGCAGCGCGTCATAGTCATCACATCCGACATGTCTGATATGTTGTAGTTACACCTGTGCTATGGTAGAAGATAAAGATCTTGACACAGCAGACTTCAAACACGGGACAACACAGGTCGCAAATACAGTGGGGGAAATAAGTATTTGACCCCTTGCTGATTTTGCAGGTTTGCCCACTTGCAAAGAATGCAACGATTCATAATTTTAATCATATGTACATTCTAACAGTGAAAGACGGAATCCGAAAGAAAATTCCAGAAAATCACATCATATGAATTTATAAAAATTGATAATCGTCTGATGAGGAAAAACAAGTATTTGAACCCCTGGACAAACAGCATGTTAATATTTTGTAGAAAAGCCAGTATTGGCCAGCACAGATGTCAAACGGTTTTTATAGTTGGTGACAAGCTTTGTGCACATTTCGGCAGGGATGTTGGCCCACTCCTCCCTGCAGACAGCCTCCAAATCATTCAGGTTCCGAGGTTGTCGCCTGGCAACTCAAATTTTAAGCTTCCTCCAAAGATTTTCAATTGGATTCAGGTCTGGAGACTGGCTAGGCCACTCCAGAACCTTGATGTGCTTCTTCTTCAGCCACTCTTTTGTTGCTTTGGCGGTGTGCTTAGGATCGTTGTCGTGCTGAAACACCCATCCTCGACCCATCTTCAGCTCTCTCACTGAGGGAAGGAGATGTTGTTCCAGAATTCTACGATACATGGCCCCGTCCATCCTCCCCTCAATACGATGGAGTTGTCCCGTCCCCTTGGCTGAAAAGCACCCCCAACGCATGATGTTGCCACCACCATCCTTGACGGTGGGGATGGTGTTCTTTGGGTTGTACTCGGTGTTCTTTGCCTTCCAAACACGACGAGTTGAGTTGAGGCCAAAAAGTACTATTTTGGTCTCATCTGACCACATCACCTTATTCCAGGCCTCTTCTGAGTCGTCCAGGTGCTGAATGGCGAACTTCATGCGGGCCTGTACATGTTTCTTCTTGAGCAGGGGGACCTTGTGTGCGCGGCAGGATTTCAATCCATGACGGCGTAGTGTGTTACCAACCGTTTCTTTTGTAACTGTGGTCCCAGCTGCCTTCAGTTGATTCATCAGTTCCCCCCTTGTGGTTTTGGGATGATTCCTCACCATTCGCATGATCAGGGAGACCCCACGAGGTGTGATCTTGTGTGGAGGCCCAGACCGAGGGAGGTTGGCGGTGGTGTAGTGCTTCTTCCATTTCCTGATAACTGCACCGACAGTTGGTCTTTTCTCTCCAAGTTGCTTTCCGATTCTCTTGTAGCCCATCCCAGCCTTGTGCAGATCAACAATCTTGTCCCTGATGTCCGTAGAAAGCTCTTTGGTCTTTTCCATGGTGGTGATGTGGATGCTGGTTGTTTGGGTGATGACAGGTGTCTTTTATACAGGTAAAGAGGTGAGGCAGGTGTATTTGATGTAGATAAATGGTTGGGATTGGGGCTGTGTCTTAAAGAAAGACTAACTGGCTTGTAGGAGCCAGAATACTTGCTGTTTGTCCAGGGGTTCAAATACTTGTTTTTTCTCATCAGACGGTTATCAATTTTTATAAATTCATATGATGTGAATTTCTGGAATTTTCTTTGGGATTCTGTCTCTCACTGTTAGAATGTACATATGATTAAAACAGTAGATCGTTGCATTCTTTGTAAGTGGGCAAACCTGCAAAATCAGCAAGGGGTCAAATACTTATTTCCCCCACTGTAAGCACAATAACACCAGCACAACAAGCACAGGAGTCACAAATTTCAACAGCAGTTGCCACCAGTTGCCAGAGAATAGTCATGAAAAGAAATCCCATTGATGTGGGACATGGCCTGCTGTAAATTCTTCAGTGATTTCATGGCGTCGTTGATGTGTCATTTGTGATCATTAAGTGCCGTCCTTTTTATCTGCCGAGGGAATTTACCGCGATTCTGCTGGTCGCGGTATACATCCCGCCTTCCAACATCGAAGGCGACAGGATCGCGGCGCTTGGTGAACTGTACCAGGCTGTCAGTGAACAGCAAACAGCGCACCCTGACGGTTTCACCATCTTCGCTGGAGACTTCAATCATGCCAACCTGAAGTCTGTTTTCCCGAGGCTTCACCAGCATGTTACTTTTCCGACACGTGGAGACAGCTTCCTGGACCTAGTCTACTCGGCGCAAACGGGAGCTTTCAAAGCCACCCCCCTCCCCCATCTGGGGCTTTCTGACCATCTCACCGTTTTGCCGCATACAGACAATTGGTAAAGGCATCCAGGCTGGTTCGGAGGAGGGTTCGGGTGTGGCCTGAGGGTGCCTCTGATGCACTTCGTGACTGCTTCGACACCACTGACTGGGACTTGTTTAAGCAGGCAGCCACCTACAACGATTGGACGGACATAGAGGAGTATACTGACTCTGTTACCTCTTACATCACAAAGTGCATCGATGATGTGACTTGCTCGAAATCCGTCGTCACTCGCACGAACTGGAAGCCGTGGCTGACGGGGGCTGTCCTCAGACTGTTGAGGGCCACGGACAAGGCTTTCAGAGCGGGGGATGAGGCTGGCTTGAGGACAGCGAGGGCCGACCTGTCCCGAGGCATCAAAGAAGCGAAGAAGGCGTTCTCGTGCAAGGTCTCGACCCACTTCAAAGACAGCAAGGACGCACGTAGCCTTTGGCGGGGCATTCAGACCATCACGGACTACAAGCCCGCGCCGAGGAGCTGTGAGGGCGACGTCCGTCTGCTGAACGATCTGAACCGCTTTTTTGCTCGCTTCGACGCCCAGAACAGCACTTGCCCGCTGAAGACCACTCCCCCCCCACACGAGCAGCCCCTGCGCCTCTCTGCAGACGGTGTGAGGAGGGCGCTTGCCGCTATTGACACCCGTAAGGCGGCGGGCCCTGACAACATCCCGGGTCGAGCGCTGAAGAACTGCGCTGGGGAGCTGTCGGGTGTCTTCACGGACATCTTTAACGTTTCCCTGCAGCAGGCCATCGTCCCCTCGTGTTTCAAGGCTGCCACCATCGTTCCTGTGCCGAAGAAACCTGCACCGTCCTGCTTCAATGACTACCGCCCCGTGGCACTGACGCCCATCATCATGAAGTGCTTTGAGCGGCTTGTCATGGAGCACATCAAGTCTGTTCTCCCCCCCACCATTGACCCTTTCCAGTTTGCGTACCGTGCCAAGCCGTCCTCTGAGGATGCCATCTGCTCTGCCCTCCACTCGGCCCTCACCCACCTGGAGAGAACGGACTCATATGTGAGGTTGCTATTTGTGGACTTCAGCTCTGCCTTCAACACCATTGTGCCGCAGCGACTCATCTGCAAACTCGACGAGCTGGGCCTCAGTACCTCCCTCTGCAACTGGCTACTGGACTTCCTCTGTCAGAGGCCTCAGGTGGTGCGTGTTGGCGACAAAATCTCCGCCAGCATCACGCTGAGCACGGGGGCCCCCCAGGGTGGCGTGCTCAGTCCATTGCTCTTCACCCTGCTGACGCATGACTGCACTGCGACCTACAGCGACAACCGCATAGTGAAGTTTGCTGACGACACGACTCTGGTGGGTCTCATCACGAAGGGCGACGAGACTCGGTACAGGTCGGAAGTTGACCTTCTGACCACGTGGTGCAGGGACAACAACCTCCTGCTGAACGTCAATAAGACCAAGGAAATCATTGTTGACTTCCGGAAGGGTCACACAACACACCTGCCGCTGATCATCGACGGTGCTGTGGTGGAGAGGGTGAGCTGCACCAAGTTCCTGGGGGTGCACATCACTGAGGACCTCTCCTGGTCCGCAAACACCTCGTCACTGGCAAAGAAAGCTCAGCGCCGCCTGTACTTCCTGCGGAAGCTCAGGCGTGCATGTGCTCCTCAGGCAGTCCTGTCTACATTCTACCGTGGCACCATTGAGAGCGTCCTCACCAGTTGCATCGCTGTCTGGGGTGGTAACTGCACTGAACAGAACTTGAAGGCCCTGCAGCGCATAGTGAATACGGCTGGTAAGATTATTGGTGCTTCGCTCCCCTCCCTGAAGGACATTTACACCTCCCATCTCACCCGCAAGGCAACCTCGATTGCAAGAGATGTGAGTCACCCGGCTCACTCTTTGTTTGACCTTCTGCCCTCTGGGAAGAGGTACAGGAGCCTGCGCTCCCGCACCACCAGACTCGCCAACAGCTTCTTTCTCCAGGCTGTTAGGGCCCTGAACTCGCTACCCCCTTCGGCGTAGCGTGCGGCACTGTTGGGCTATTTTCTGGAATGTCTGCTGTACGCGCACTTGCTCCTTTTCTTTTTGCTCCTCTTATTTATTTATTTGTTGTGTTATTGGGGCGGCTCGGTGGCGCACTGGGTAGCACGTCCGCCTCACAGTTAGGAGGGTGCGGGTTCGATTCCACCTCCGGCCCTCCCTGTGTGGAGTTTGCATGTTCTCCCCGGGCCCGCGTGGGTTTTCTCCGGGCACTCCGGTTTCCTCCCACATTCCAAAAACATGCTTGGTAGGCCGATTGAAGACTCCAAAATTGTCCCTAGGTGTGAGTGTGAGTGCGATTGGTTGTCTGTCTCTGTGTGCCCTGCGATTGGCTGGCAACCAGTTCAGGGTGTCCCCCGCCTACTGCCCGATGACGGCTGGGATAGGCTCCAGCACGCCCGCGACCCCCGTGGGGACTGAGCGGTTCAGAAAATGGATGGATGGATGGATGTTGTGTTATTTATTCATTATTTATCCAGCACGCTTTTGTTATACGTGTTTACTTGTTTGTCTGTTGTGGGCTATGTCTTGTCACTGTGGGATAGGGGGGGACGAAATTTCGGTTTCTTTGTGTGTCTTTGGCATGTGGAGAAATTGACAATAAAGCTGACTTTGACTTTGATTTTCTCCTGGTATGTATGTGCAACAGGAAGTCCCAATAATGTGGCACACGCCACCTTGTACTGCAGTCATCAAGTCCAGAACCATCCTGTTTTCCAAAACCATTAGCCTAATAGCCTGAATCTCTCTGTTTTGTCCATCATCGACCTGCAGCAAGAGATTCACAAAAGATTGGAAACGATAGTTCAGTGTCTCGATGAAGAGTGATTGTTTTCCAACTCTAATACAAGGAAAAAGCGCCTGAACATTTTTGTCCCCGACGGACCATACTTTATGGTCGTCTGGAACATTCGCACCCCAGACAGGGTCATGAGGATCAAAGGTTGCAACAGCCCTGCGTCGACGTCCAGAAGAGTTGTGTGCTGTCGTCAGCTGATGATGTTGTATCCTGTAGGTGTGTGGTCCATCACCCACACTGGTGCACACACTCCTGTCCAGTTGGCGGGCAGCATCGGATAAACCTTGTGACCACAAAGCCACCAGCCATTCTGTATGAAGTATGTTCCGTTTGATGGTGCAGCCACGTCGGTGGGAGAGCCCTCACCACCTGAAAGGCCGCTCTTATCCTGACACTCACCGGTGATGTCCAAAGTTCCAGTTTCCTCCTGGAGAGCAGTCGTCGTTAATGCATTTGTGGGTCTAGTTACCTTGGATGTAACATGTGTAGTTCACTCCAGCTGGTCTCTCTGTGTAGGCCACTTACGGCAATGTTCGTCCTTTAACAGTCACTTTGAGATTTGTCCAGAAAAGCTGATCACAGGTACCGTCCGCAAGTCCAGGGCGGGAAAGGTCGGTATCACTGACTGTGACAGCATGGTGTGGATATCCAACTCCTCCCATTTATGCCATACATTTCGCTTCAGTGACATTCATTGCTCTGGCCTCCAAGTGAACTTGTGTGGAGGAAGGGGAGAGTTTTGAACACACATAACATCCCTCCTGTGTGTGAGCTTCCACAGTGAACTTTAGATACCGGTACCAAGCGTTGGTTTCGTATGGGTTTCTGGGGTCCCATGACCAATCCTCAAAGTTCTCATCATGTGACCATCTTCTTCCACGGTTGACATTGTCAATCGGTCCATTCAGATGAGCCCCCAATCCATAGCACGCTCCAACCACAACGCAGCAGAGGATCCATCTGGCATATGGAGCCCCGTTGCTACTAGGATGGCAGAGACGCCGGGACATCCCCTCGTCTAGCGGAGTGGGGATCAATGGATTCTTCACCAACATTGAGACGCCCCACCCTAAACGATGAGGCCCCTTTGTAGTCAGCCTTCCCCACCACTCCGAATTAGGGGTCCAGCACTCTCTACAACTTGCAGTGGCTGAGGTGAATCCAGCTGGGCCATTCAGCAATCTTTACTGTGGTGGGGGTAGTCAGCAAAATTTGGAATGGTCCCTCCCACTGTGGGCTGGCCCAGTTCTTTCTTTTAATGACCTTGATTTAGACCCAGTCTCCTGGCTTGATGGGGTTGTCAACCTGTGAGGATGAAAGATCATGCGGCAGTAAATTTGCATTTGACACATCTGTCAGTCTGAGCATTCTGATCATGTAATCTGCCAAGGACTGTTCTTCATCTGCCTTTTGTAAATCTGCAGGGAACACAGGTAGTCTATATGGTCTCCCATGGATGATTTCAAAAGGTCTTAGCCCTTTTGAAGTCGGAGTGATCCTCATATAGAGCTTCAATAAGTCTAGGCACTTTGGCCAAGGTCTGCCTGTTGTTTCCATGCATTTTTTCAACCTGCTTTTGATAGTAGAGTTTGATCGTTCAACAAGGCCAGCGCTTGAAGGATGGTAACTGCAGTGGTTTTTAAACATTGTCCCAAGGTGTACAGCCATGTTTTGTACAACTTGGTTCACAAAGTGTGGACCATTGTCACTGTAAATGGTTTGGGGGATGCCATGAGTCAGTATGATGGCTTTGCAGATGGCTTTTGCCACTGTTAAGGCATCTGATGCACGTTTAGATGGAACTATTTCCACCCATTTGGAAATGCATCAATCACCACTAAGCAGTATTTGTGAGGTCCACTTTGTGTGAGTTCAATAAAATCCATGTGCATGATTTGAAATGGGTAAGACGGGTTCGGAAATGAGCCTCTCTTAGGTCTCATGTTTCCTTGTGGATTATGTTTCACAGAAACAGGACATGCTTTACAAAAAAAATTCAAGTAAGCATCTAAACCAAAGGTAGTGAATTGTTGATGTATGATGGACCTCATCCCTCCTGTCGACACATGGCAAGGCCCATGTGTCGCAATTACTGCTGCCTTAAAAAGTGATTTTGGTAAAACAGGTTTGTCATTGATGCTGTGGGTATTATCTGTATCCACTATTGCACCTTTTGTCGTCCACATTCATTTTTCCACCATTGGAGCATTGCCCTGCATATCTGTCAGTATAGTTTTATCTATGAGTTGCGTGTCCTCTGAATCTATTAAAAAAAAATCATGGCCATGTTTCCCTACTGCTGCTTCTTTAGCAATTTTGTCGCTAATCTGTTTCCATTTGAGACTTGATCTGTGCCTGTGGTGTGAGCAGATCATTTACACACAGCTAGTTTAGCAGGTAAATGGATGGCCTGCAACAAGTCTTTTAACAAGGAGGCATGGGTAACCGGCTTACCGGTTGATGTTGTCATCCCTCTGCGCTCCCATTGTTTTGCAAAATAGAACAGAGTAGAAAACGCATACTGACTGTCTGTGTATACAGTGACTTCCTTATCTTCCGCTAATTGACAAGCTCTTGTTAGCGCAATTAGCTCAGCAGCCTGCGCTGACCTGTTGTATGGAAGTTTCTCTGCTTCAACAATGTGGTTTGGCAATTTCACAATTGCATAACCACTTTGATTGTTTCCTTTAGGATCCTTTGAACATGATCCATCCACAAACCACTTTTCCCCTTTGTCAAGTGGTGTGTCACTTAAATCTTGTCTGGGCAGCTGTAGATGTTCTGTAGCATCCAAACAGTTATGTGGGGTTCCATCCCCTGGCAACGGGATCAACGTTGCTGGGTTAAGGACTGTGCACCTCTTTATCACAATATGCGGTTGTGACAGGTGTCTGGCGGGTGACAAAAAGTTCATTTTGCTTTGCAGTAGCAACACATCTACAGCATGTGGAACAAGCAGTTCCATTTTGTGGAAGAGGACCACATCTGCGGATAGTGTCACTGCAAGCGCTGCCGCGCATACTGCTTGGACACAGTCTGGTAAGGATTGAGGCACTGGATCCAATTTTTTTGATTAAAATGCAATTGGTCTTAGCTTACTGCCATGACTCTGCAGCAACACTGAGGTCATAAAACCATTCCTGCAGTCTGCTGTTTGCACAAAGGTTTTATTGTAGTCTGGCAAGATAAGGGTTGTAGTTTCCATCAGCCTGTTTCAGTACTACAAAAGCATCATCTGCTACAGGTGTCCATATTATTTTTTCTGTCATTGCCATGGGGACTCCATGTACAATATTCAGCAGCGGTTGCGTCTTTTCCGCATAATGTGAGATCCATACTCTGCAGTAATTGCAGAGCCCCAAAAATGATATTTGTTTTTTGGTTTCAGGTTTTGGTGCATCTGCAATGATTTGCTTTCTGGTATTCTGTATCTGTCTTCCAGCAGCTGACAACGTATGACCTAAATAGTTCACTTCCTGTTTGACCCATTGTAGTTTGTTTTTTCTTACTTTATTCCCTGTTTTGCAGAGATAGTGTAACAAAGCTAAGGAGTCTTCCTTGCAAGCAGCTTCAGTTTCAGAGGCTATCAGGAGATCATCTACATAAACTAGAAGTTGGCTTTTGTTTGACATTTGAAAATCAGCCAAACAAGCCATGATAGCTTGAATGAAAATAGTTGGACTATCAGCAAATCCCTGTGGCAATCTGGTGTACGTATAACTTTGTCCTTTAAAGGTAAACGCAAACCAAAACTGTGAGTCTGGGTGAATTGGCACTGAGAAAAATGCATTGCTAAGATCAATTACTGTGAAAAACTTCTGGTTAGGCTTCAAAGTGTTTAGAAGTGTGTGTGGGTCAGGCACATTAGGTGCTCTTGTCTGCACTGCTTCATTTACCGCTCGTAAATCTTGTATCATTCGCCAATCAATTTTATTGGCCTTTTGGACTGGAAAAATAGGAGTGCTGCAAGGAGAATCCGAACACTTCCTAATGATTCCTCCAGTCAAAAGATCATTTATAACAGGGGCAATCCCAATTATTGCCTCATGTTTTAAAGGATATTGCTTAACTTTTGGACGCCACTCTGATCTCGGTTTGATCTGTACTGGGGGAATGGACGTTAAAAGTCCTACATCAGATGGGCCCTTTGTCCAGAGTTTTTCAGGAAGCTCAGCCAATTCCCTCTCCTCCATCTCAGTCAAACAAACATTAACTAGTCAGGGGAGCACATAAGTGCATGCCCTTCCAAAAGCCACTTCACACGCGGTTGCTTCCACATATCACAACTGGTACTGTAGCTCCACCCATCACCTTTATCCTCATAATCAGTGAGAGATCCGGCAAGTTTAATTTGGCAACCCACATCTGCCCATGTTATACTGTGAGGTTTAAACAGTGAAATGTGGGGTACAGCCGACAACTTGTATTTGTCTTTCTGAGGAGCAGGCAGGAGCACAGCAGCAGCTGCAAATGACATGCGATCAGTGTACAGAGCAGTGATTGTCAAGGTTACTTCTGTGTCACTGAGAAAACTTTCAATATATTCATCTTGTGGATCAGTGAGAATGTTCATGGTGACATGTAATTGATTACAAGTCGGGACAATTGTTTTCGAGCTTCACTCAGTAAACTGCTTGGTAGCTTGGGATTCCGTTCAGGAGAGATGTCAAAGTCAAAGTCTCCTTTATTGTCAATTCCTCCGCATGTCAAGACACACAAAGAGATCAAAATTACGTTTCTCACTATGCCAGGGTGACAAGACAGAGTTCACAATGCACATAAAAGTAAACAACACAGGAAAAATAAAACAAGAAGTCAACATCAATCAATAATAAGAGTGATAGCACGCTAGCCGCTCCCGATGCACAGCAGAGTCCGGAAAGATGACAGTCAACCAGACCCGCTGCCGACGCATCCCAACAATGCTCCAGGACGGAGCAGTCCGAGCTCACAACGCAGTCCAACCAGGGGAGGAAGAGCAGGCCAGTCCGGCGTCGCTCCATGACGAAGCAATCCGAGCGCCCTTAATCTCTCCGCACCAAAGTCCAGAACGCCATAAAACCCACTTCCGCCGATGTTGAGCAGAACATACCCGCCGCACTAGTAGCACGACGTATCACACGAGACGAACACACACAAAACTGCCGGACAAACACTCAGTAAACACTCACAAAACACCGAACGGGACAGAGAGTGGCCGCTGTGTGTGCACGCGCCGCCATCTTGAACCGGAAATTCATGTCATAGGAACAGCAAATCTGTTCACCTGCTTGTGCAGCATATGAGTCTACATTTCTCACTCTACATGCTCGCATGCCATCCTTTACTGGAATTATTGCAATTCCCAACCGAGTCATCATATCTCGTCCCAGCAGGTTTATGGGACATTTTGGGGATAGGACAATCGAGACTGAAGCCATGTTTCCAGTTTCATCATCTCTCACTTCAACTGGATTGGAGATACTCTCCTTGTGTACCTGCCCATCAGCAGATTTCACCCAAATTGTATTTTGGGAGGCCTTTATATTAGGGATTTTAGTTTTTATTACTGTTTTACAAGCCCCGGTATCACACAAAAACTCTACATCACTTCCTCCAACGTTTAAGGTAACATGTAGTTTTTCTTTTAATGCACTCAGAATGTCCCAGGCTGTATGGACATCTAATATTTCTTCCTCTGTAGGAGCACAAGTGGTCAAAGGGGAGGAATCTAGTCATGCTGAAAATTTGGCTCTTCCTCTGCCTCTTCCTCCACCCCTTGATTGGTTTTGTTTTTTTCTAAAACACTCTTTTGACCAGTGTCCACGTTTCCCACAGTTCCAACAGGTCTCTGAATCTGATGGGGATTTTGAATTATATGGCGGCCTTCGACCTTGTTGCCCTCTACCTCTTCCTCTGCCCCGTTGGGACCCTTGGAAGAAGACTGTTGTATCTTCATCTAGTTCATCATCATCGCCTAGATGAAATACATCAGAACTTTTGCCTCTTTTGATTACTTTTTCAGCATGTCTGGCCCATTGCATAGTTGTCGTCACACTTGCGATATCCACTTCCACCAAATGTTTCCTCACCCAGTTGCCTATTTCAGGGCAGAAATTAGTGAGGAGCGCATTTTTAAGCTGTTGCTGATAAGCACTCTCAACTGCATCATTGAATGGGATGCCACTATGCACCCTGAATTCTTTTTCAAATCTCAAGCGAAAATCATCAGTATCTTCCCCAGGCTTCTGTTTTATTCCTGCCAAATGACCATAATTCGCTCGTCTTTGAAATATAGTTCGCACTCTTGCACAAGATCATTCCATTGTGCTGCATACTCCCCTCCCAATTGATTTCCCTCAACAGGATAGGGAAAAGGCCCTTGGTTATTTCTACCTGTATAATTTCCTCTAAACTTGGCCCAGTCTTTTCCCAAAGAAGACATTGCAGCTTCTCCTGCCTCATGCCCATTCAGTCTATAGGAATGTATGATTCCAGCCATGTCTTCTGCCCATTTATCTGGGTCTTCTGCAACAGGGGTAACCCCTTCAACTGCTTTTCTTGCCTCTTCCAAAGTCCATGGCCGAAAATCATATGTATGTGGAGGGTAGCCTTCCCCTACAATAGGGTTTGGCATCTGTATCATTGGGCACACATCAACATTGTCTAAAATTTGGAAAAATCTAGCAGCATTGGTCATACTTCTTGTTCGCACAGGAGTTCTAATAATGTGACCGTGACCGTTTGTGCTGTTATATGGGGGAGGGTGCAGGTCTGTTAAACTGTTTTGCATAGGAGCAGAAAGCTCCTCTTGCCCTCTGCTTGAGCTGCGGCTTGAGCTGCAGCTGGGACTGTGCGCCTGCGCACTGTGGCCTCATTGGCTTCCGGCCTGACAAACATACTCGCAGCCTCATCACTTTTTACCTTTATAATTTTTGTCTTTTGAATTTGTTCTCTTCTCTCTTGTGAAGCTTTCAACCACATTCTAGCACAATTCAATTCTCTCTTTTTTCTTTCCTTTCTCAGTCCCTTTGTCTTCCTAGCCACACTCTCCTCCAAAACATCAACCACTATCTTCCACACTTCAACTTTCAACTTCCATTCTACTCCATACTTTTTCTTCCACTTCGGCATGTATTGCATACAATTAAGACATTTACTTGCCATGTACTTCTCATCTCCTTCAAGAGCTAGAGATTTACCGTTTTTATTTCCCATCTTAACTTTGTATTTTAGGTTTATACAATTTTTTTCACTATTTTTCTTTCTTTGAGGATCCTCAATGCAGGTTTAAATTGACCTTTCAACAAATTAATAGCCTGTGTTATTGCTGTTGATCAATGCTAGAACTGCTTTTTAGTCAATTTATCCTACCAATCACACTCTCAACTACACACGTTTCTTATCCCTGCCTACGCAAAGTCCTCTTTAATAAAAAGAGCTGCTTCATCCGGAGAGGGGACTCTATAACACCCCCTCCTTCCCTGGGAACTAAAGACAACAGTCCTGTTACCCAGCCCTGCCAACGCGAAGTAGAACAGTGGTTGTCAAATGAGGGTACACGGAGGTAATCGAGGGGGTATGTGAGATGTTACAAAAATATAAAAAACTGTTTGAGAACCACTGCTCCAGAAGAGCCACCTCATCCAGAGGGGGACTCTACAACACCCCCTCCTTCCACAAGACTTAAGATCTTCTGTCCTGCCTATTTACTTGTACTTTTTTCTTGTGCACTTTTACTTTTACTTGTACGCGTTTCACAACAGCACAATCACACAACTTTAGGGCTTTTACTTACTTGTCACCTGGTTCGTTGCACTGCCGGATCCCGTCAATCCACCTCTGTTAGATGAAGGCATACCTAAGATGCTGGCCCAGCAAAGAATTTCCTTCCCAGGTCTTTCTTCACCAGATCCGGCTAATGGACGCTGGCCCGTCAACGGTGTACAGCGTGTCTTCCTTCGTATGCCAGATGGCGGGTATGAGAGAATCCGGGTCACGGCACCAAAAATGTTAGAGTGGTGCTCACTCTCACTTATTTTGCAAGAACCACACGGGAGACAGTATGCCCTTTAAACACTTGCAAGTGGAGAATTTGCTCGTTGCTGTAGGTACAACAGTATTCGAACAAAGTCTGCCTTTGGTCTCTTGCAAGAGCACATTTATTGAGAACAGGTAGGGTGGGGGTGACATTGGACATGTTTGGTGGTCACCTCAGCAACTGGTTAATCAGTGCGGAGGGTCCCAGCTCATTGTTTTACAAGGTCGTGGAAACAGAAACTAGTGGAGCATTTTAGATGACTAACTAAGCAAGAATGTTTCCACACCATTTGGAAAGTTTCAACAACTGAATAGTTAAACTTTTCAGAGTCAAGGAAAGGTAAAAGGTTTAAACCAGGGCTGTGGACTCGGTCGGATTTTTGCACCGAGTCCGAGTCCGGCCTCTTGACCACCGAGTCCGAGTCCGGCTGTCCATTTTTTCTGTTAATTCATGTGACTGCTTAGTCTTTATTCAAGGCTAATTTAGATCAAAATGTACCAGAACGAACGCAACTGCTTTCACACTGGCTGGTTCGGCTTATATAGGATCCCTTGCTGAGAGCGCGGACGTAAAAGTGAGGCGACGTTCCAATCGGACATCGGATCGATAACATTTTCCCTGCCCTGCCGGAGTTGTGCTAGTTCATAACGTAGATCACTCATGGCGTAGTCATAAATCTATGGTTGACAATTTAGCCCCCAGGGCTGCGTGCTCAGTCCACTGCTCTTCACCCTGCTGACGCATGACTGCACTGCGACCTACAGCGACAACCGCATAGTGAAGTTTGCTGACGACATGACTCTGGTGGGTCTCATTACGGAGGGCGACGAGACTCGGTACAGGTCGGAGGTTGACCTTCTGACCACGTGGTGCAGGGACAACAACCTCCTGCTGAACGTCAACAAGACCAAGGAAATCATTGTTGACTTCCGGAGGGGTCAAGCAAAACACCAGCCGCTGATCATCGACGGTGCTGTGGTGGAGAGGGTGAGCAGCACCAAGTTCCTGGGGGTGCACATCAGTGAGGACCTCTCCTGGTCGGCAAACACCGCGTCACTGGCAAAGAAAGCTCAGCGCCGCCTGTACTTCCTGCGGAAACTCAGGCGTGCATGTGCTCCTCAGGCAGTCCTGTCTACATTCTACCGTGGCACCATTGAGAGCGTCCTCTCCAGTTGCATCGCTGTCTGGGGTGGTAGCTGCACTGACCAGAACTTGAAGGCCCTGCAGCGCATAGTGAATACGGCTGGTAAGATTATTGGTGCTTCGCTCCCCTCCCTGAAGGACATTTACACCTCCCATCTCACCCGCAAGGCAACCACGATTGTGAGTGATGTGAGTCACCCAGCACACTCTTTGTTTGACCTTCTGCCCTCTGGGAAGAGGTACAGGAGCCTGCGCTCCCGCACCACCAGACTCGCCAACAGCTTCATTCTCCAGGCTGTTAGGACCCTGAACTCGCTACCCCCTTCTGCGTAGTGTGCTGCACTTTTGCGCTATTTTCTGGAATGTCTGCTGTACGCTCACTTGCTCCTTTTTGCTCCTCTTATTTATTTGTTGTGTTATTTATTCATTATTTATTCAGCACGCTGTTGTTTACTTGATTGTCTATTGTGTGCCATGTCTTGTCAACGTGGGATAGCGGGGAACGAAATTTCAGTTTCTTTGTGTGTCTTTGGCATGTGAAGAAATTGACAATAAAGCTGACTTTGACTTTGACTTTAACCGATAGAAGTGGATGCATTGAAACATAACCTACACTCTAATATATTACTTGACATGGTATTAAATGCGTGGCTTTACAAAAATAGTCATTGAAGCCCACCCTTAGCCCTGAGTGCCATTGGCATGAGGCATAACGCTTGAAAACACGCACTCTCGCCCAATTAAATAATCATTCTGAAACACAGGACATGTAAGATAATATTTTTTAATCATTAATTACTCAGACATTTATCTAAACACAAATAATTAGTGACGACCCCACAACTATCGAAACACATCAATGATATAAGCTGGGTGACATAATCGTCCTTGACATTGGTACATAATGTAAACATTAGCCTAGGTGCAACTCAACGTGGCCGCATTGATCGTAAGCAGGGCTGTGGACAGTATTCCTACGCACATTCTCAGCAGCATGATGAAAATAAAATTGAACGTATTTTTTTTTTATTGTCGGACTCGGTGGACTCGGTCAAAATCAGCACCGAGTCCGAGTCCGGCAAAAATGACCGAGTCCGTCCGAGTCCCCGAGTCCGAGTCCACAGCCCTGGTTTAAACAAAGTTAATAATTCTAGTCTACATTCCAACATAATCATACGATCAAGATAATCAAGATAATCTGTAAACCCTAACATCACGTGACCGAGACGAGCGTCTTGACCTGAACCAACGGATGTAATTGGGAGAGAATCACCAATATTTTTATATTTTTCAAAATAAATTCTTACTTATTTTTGCGAGCTTTGCGGGCTCAACTGGGGAAACATGTCACGTGACCGGGACGAGCGTCTTTACCTGAATTAATTGATTGTTGATAAGAAAATATTTTTTTTTTTTTGTGCGGCTTGGCGGCCCGTACCAAGTGACCCACGGACTGGTACCGGTCCGCGGACCGCGGGTTGGGGACCGCTGGTCTATCACATCTTAATATCTGAACATTTAAATATGTAAACTAAAGTGCAATCACATTTGTAAATGAATGGCTTGTGGTTTTTGAAATGTAAATAAACCAATCTACTGTGATAAAACAACAACATTGCAATAACTGTATTAACCATCTGTTGGGTTCATCAACATTTTCCACAAAGAATTTTGTCACACCGAGAGTTGTCTTCATCAGGCCAACGACTCCTGCAGGAGGGCGCCCGAGACACACACACAGGATGTGTGGCCCCAGCTACAGGCTGGCCCCTTTTTATTGAACAAATGGAATGGGTGGAGTTTCGACAAATGTATAGCTTCTCTTGTTCACAGCAGTACGTTCATCTCATGATGTCATCCAAACAAGGATGTTATAGCTTTAGGCGAGCAGTATGGACCTCTCAACGATTTCATTGTTCAAACCAGGATGTCATTTTCTAAAGCGACTCATGGCTCCAGCCATATGCATCCTGAACCATGAAAAACACCATTATTCTCTTAACATTCCATATCGGTTGGAAATTCCCGGGCACAAGGTCAAACTGCCACCTGCAGCAAAGATCTTCCATGAGAAACATAGAATCTAATGATAATATATAACATATTTCCCAAAATTCCCCCGTTTAACATTAGATTCCATAGGAGAACAAAACATCAGCTATTACTTGTATATATACATGAGCATATGCATACACAACATAGTATAGCAATATCACAAAGTATGAAAGTTCACATTCTAGAGTTTATCAGAACTATAGCTCTCCATTCGGCTTTGGCCATGTTCAACATCAAAACGGTCGGCACCAAATTATGCAAGTTGGTCACAGTCATCTTGTTCACACCGGACCAACATTATATTCTGGACAGCAAATGCTGATGTCAACATTTTAGTCACCATGTGACAAATACAAAGTATGATGCATGATGTAAAAATACAGAGAAATAGTAGCATGGCAATTAAAAGAACTGTAACTTTCAAGAGAAGCTGCTTGCAATTGCCGTCAAACAGCCACCAAAAGGAATGGACATCTTTGTCCGGAGTTCCATCCTGGAACATAGCTCTACGGAGGTTGAGCTTGTAGAACATACTCACCTTTTGTCCTGTGTTCCAATGCTTGCATTCATCCGGTAAGTCTGAGCCCCAGACGCTGTCGCAGGGACTGAAGGTGGGAGCAACAGCTGTATGTGTCATTCACTGATGATGTTCCTGAAAATGTGTCAGACTGAGGAACATAGTCATCTGACACATATACGGAGGCACATGTGCCATCCCATTGTCCTGGAAGAACTGTGTCGCCTCGGCGTCCACAGAGCCACCATCCTCGCCACCATCCTCGTTCGATGAGTGGGGATTTTCGCCTCCCACTAAGATACGTTTGAGGGCTACTTTGGCATTTGGCGAGGTCTCGTCGAATGGTTGTAGACTTACGGTGGTGATGCAGCGTCTTGTATTTTCCATCTTTATTTGATCAACCAGATTTTGTTGGAAACACAGAGGATGTGATGACTTTACGCTCTTCTAGAACCATCCTGTTCTGCAAGACCATTAGTTCAATAGCCTGGATCTCTCTGTTTTGTCCATCAGCGAGAGATTCACACAAAATAGAAAATACTTCAGTGTCTCTATGAAGAGTGATTGTTTTCCAACTCCAAGGAAATAGTGCATGAACGATTCAGTCTCTGACAGACCATACTTTATGGCTGCTTGGGGCATTCATACCCCAGGCGGAATCATGATGATGATGTTGATAGAACTTTATTTATCCCACAGTGGGGAAATTTACTTGTCACAGCAGCGTACAAGAGTGCAAGAATACAAGAGTGTAGTTCATTTCAGGTAGCCTTTTTGTTTAGGCCACTTGTGGCATCTTTCGTCTTTCACAGTCACATTGAGATTAATCCAAAAGAGTTTGATCACAGGTTTCTTTCTGTGAGTCCAGGGCGGTAGGGTTAGCATCACTGACTGTAACGGCACGGTGTTGGCATCCAACTCCTCCCATAGAGGCCATACATTTTGCTTCACTAATGTCCATCACTTTGGCCTCCAGGTGAACTTGCGTGGAGGAAGGGGCGAGTCTGGAACACACACAGCACCGATTCCACCTCCGGCCCTCCCTGTGTGGAGTTTGCATGTTCTCCCCGGGCCCGCGTGGGTTTTCTCCGGGCACTCCGGTTTCCTCCCACATTCCAAAAACATGCTTGGTAGGCCGATTGAAGACTCCAAATTGTCCCTAGGTGTGAGTGTGAGTGCGATTGGTTGTCTGTCTCTGTGTGCCCTGTGTAGGATTATTTATTTATTTATTTAGCTATCCATTTTTACTTTTGGCACTTGTCTCCAAAAGAGTTCGATCACAGGTTTCTTTGTGTGAGTCCAGGGCGGTAGGGGTAGCATCACTAACTGTGACAGCACGGTGTTGGCATCCAACTCCTCCCAAAGAGGCCATACATTTCGCGTCACTAATGTCCATCACTTTGGCCTCCAGGTGAACTTGCGTGGAGGAAGGGGCGAGTCTGGAACACGCACAGCTTCTTTTAGGTTCCCATGTGGATCATGCGTCACATAAACAGGACATGCCTAAAAAAAAAATCCCTAAGAATCTAAACCAAAGGTAACTCATAACTCTTCTTCTTCAAGCGCTCTTCAAGCTGTTCACACAGTCATACATCATTCTCAACTCACATTCCTCATCCTAATTTTTTCCTCAAGGTTCAAATAAAACAATCCGCTAATCAAAAAACGACTTAAAAGAATTACCAGCAAATTAATCAGAGCGTTTTTTGTTGGTTTTAAGTTTAACTAACTCATTCAGCTCAGTGGCCTAGTGGTAGAGTGTCCGCTCTGAGACTGGAAGGTTGTGGGTTCAAACCCCGGCCGGGTCATACCAAAGACTAGGTTAGTGCTGAACCACCTGAAGGATGTCACGGGCCCCCTGCTTGACCCCCTCCAGTTTGCCTACCGGGCAAACAGGTTGGTGGATGATGCGGTCAACATGGGACTGCACTACATCCTGAAACACCTGGACACCTCAGGAACGTACGCCAGGATCCTGTTTGTGGGCTTCAGCTCGGCGTTCAACACCATCGCTCCTGACATCCTCCAACAGAAGACATATTCCAAAAATTCACGCGAGGGATGCTTGCAGTCATTTAAAGGGCTAGGGACATCCTTTTTTTTTTCAATTAGAACGGAATTTGATAGTCTACCACTAGTCCACTGAGCTGGTTGCGAATGGTTATAATGTCTCGACCCCGAATGTAAGCCGACCCCTACTTTTTCAGTCTTATTTCAATACAAAAAACACCGTCTTATATTCAGGCCAATACCATATTGTTGATGTTGTTTGTTTACTGTGTCTTTATTGTGGGCCCTTGTCTTGTCCTTGTGTTCTCTCTGTGTCTCTGTGTGTTAAAATGATGAAATTGGCTATAGTGTGCAAAGAAATGTACTAGACTGTGGTCTGTTCGATTTGCACCGCAACACAAAAAGGAAAACGATTTTTAAACTAGAAAATGCAATTTCTGGAGAAATTGCGTGTGAAGGCGAAGAAGCTGAATAAATACTTAGGGAATGCTGCAGAATGATGTTGGAGCGGATTGAATCAGTTGAAAAATGTAGAAATTAGAGATGAAAAAAAAAATTGTGAAATTTTGTGGAAATTTTAATAAATCACTCAATATTTAGTTTGGCCAAGTTTGAGCATGCCAAACAAGGAATTAATAATTAAACGTGAGAACGTGACATGTTTTAATTTGGCAATTTCGAATGTTGAAAACCTTCCCCGATGTGGTTTGAATGTGCTGAATGATGTGAATTTCAAACTGGGACAACGTAAATGTTGAATGTGTCATTACGAATGAATGGGGAAATATTTCCCGTAAAATTGCGAGTTTTGTGAAAACAGAAAACCTTTGGAATTAAATGACTGCAAGCATCCCTCGCGTGAATTTTTGGAATATGTCAAAATTGGAATGGAGTGTGTCAGGGTTTTCCAGATTATCTTTATCGTATGATTATGTTGGAATGCAACCTGTGATAAATAACCTAGCTTGTCCCATCCTACACAAAGTCGTAAAACAACCCTTGCTATGTTTCCCGCATACAGCGGCTCTATTGATAATCTTACAAATGAATTCAATGCGACATTATTAAAAGCCATCGACTCTGTGGCACCGCTACGTCTGAAAACTCGCCGTAGATGGCCAACTCCGTGGTTCACAGATGAAACACGTACGTTTAAACAATTATGTAGAAAGCATGAGCGCAGATGGCGTTTAACCAAACTTGAGGTTTTCCATCAGGCATGGAAGGACAGCCTCCTGAAATATAAAGATGCGCTTATTTTAGCAAAAACTCGTTATTTTTCGCAAGTCATTAATCTTAATAAAAACAATCCTAAATACCTATTTGATACAGTGGCAAAGCTAACTCTGCGCCAGCCGACCCCCGATAGCTCCTTCCACTCAGCTGACGAGTTTATGAAATTTTTTGCTCAAAAGATTGAGTCCATTAGGGACGAGATCAAGAATACCATTCCAATCGCTCCGCCGGTTACTAGCGCTGGGGATCATGCAATAACCCTCTCAAATTTTAAAAGCGTGTCCCTTGAAATGCTTACAAAATTGGTTAGTACGGCTAAACAAACAACATGTTTACTCGACCCGCTTCCTGCCAAACTACTTAAAGAATTAGTTCAAATTTTAGGACCGTCCGTCTTAAATATAATCAATCTGTCTGTTTCCTCTGGGATAGTGCCAACAGCCTTTAAAACCGCTATTATTAAACCGCTACTTAAGCGAGCAATCTTGACCCGGACTGTCTCAGTAATTATAGGCCAGTTTCAAACCTCCCATTCATAGCAAAACTTCTCGAAACATGGTCGCTAATAATCAATATGACTCTTTTCAGTCTGGTTTTAGAGCTAATCATTCTACAGAGACAGCACTTGCTAAAGTGACTAATGATCTCCTCTTAGCTATGGATTCAAATACGTCGTCTGTATTGTTACTACTCGATCTTAGTGCTGCCTTTGACACTGTAGACTTCGATATTTTATTAGGGCGTCTTAAAAGTTGTGTTGGTATCTCAGGGTCAGCACTAAGCTGGTTCAATTCCTATCTATCAGACAGGACGCACCGAGTGGTCCATGGCAATACGTTTTCTTGTCCTTCGCCAAAGGTCAAAGGTGCTTCAGAGCCAGGCACCATTTTGTAGTTGTTTACGGCTGCAGGTGAAGTCTCAGATTGAGTTTCAGGGACCCTGACACTGAGAATGACAGGCTGGGACATCAAACTTGTAAGACTATCTCGAAATGGAGCTGCTTCCATCAATTTGCTGGTAACGTTTGTTTACCAAACTTCAAATTCTCTTAATAACAGCGGTCTCGTTTTTATATTGTAAATCCTGCAACTCATCCTATTTTTGAGCTACATTTTATCTATAGTTCCAATTTAATGGGACAGTATGTTGTCTTCAGTATCATTATTGAAAATTAACTCATCGAGGTCTGCGTTCCACATCTAGCCCTGATATATGTCTTGACCTCTTAAATGTTATTAACTGTGTCATGCTTGCTCAAAAATGTGACTTGGAATATGGTGCTGTGAATTCTCCGTCTCTCCAATGAAATTGGATCCTACTTCTTAGTTCTTATTTGTAAGTGTGACCGTTTCGTCGCCATTGGCCTGCTTCACCGGGCCTTCTATAGGCCAAGTAACTGCTCCCACCACACAATGATGGGGGAGAATGGTTCGGGCTCCGTGGCCACCGGATCCGGACTGTAGATGCGTGATAGTGCGTCGGGTGTGTTGTTTTTGGCCCCCGGTCTGTAAGACAAAGTAAAATTGAATCCATTAAAAAAGAGGGACCAACAAGCCTGGCATGAATTCAGTCTTTTAGCGTTCTTGATGTACTGTACATTTTTGTGGTCCGTCCAAACGACGAAAGGTTGCTGTGCTCCCTCCAGCCAGTGTCTCCACTCTTCCAGAGCCAGTTTGACCGCCAACAACTCCCAATCCCCCATATGGTAATTCTGCTCTGCGGACGTCAGCCGTCGGGACAGGAACGTGCACGGATGGAGCTTGTTGTCGGTCTGGCCCCTCTGCGACAAGATGGCGCCGATTCCTCGGTTGGAGGCGTCAACCTCCACCACGAACTGGCGGGATGGGTTGGGCAGCGTGATGATCTGGGCGGAGCTGAAGCGCCTCTTCAGGCCACCTCCGCCTTCGCCGTCCAACAGAACGGAACCTTAGGGGATGTTAGAGCATGCAGTGGAGCCGCTGTGGCGCTGAAGCCTCTGATGAACAGCCTATAAAAAGTTAGCAAAGCCGAGGATTTACTGCACTTTTTTGCGGCTATCGGGTGTAGGCCATTTAGTCACCGCGCTTACTTTTGCCGGGTCCGTCTGCACTTTGCCAGGGGCTATGATGAAGCCAAGGAAAGATACAGTATTGGCGTGGAACTCGCACTTTTCGGCTTTGGCATAAAGTTGGTGATCAAGGAGGTGTTGCAATACTGTCTTAACATGAGACTCATGGGTCTCCAAATCCGGTGAATAGATCAGAATGTCGTCCAAATATACCTAAACAAAACGGTCCAAAAAGTCTCTCAGTATATCATTAATCATGGCCTGGAATACAGCGGGTGCATTGGTGAGGCCAAACGACATTACTAAGTATTCGAAGTGTCCTCTGGGAGTGTTAAATCCCGTTTTCCATTCATCCCCCTCCCGGATGCGCACTAGGTGGTACGCGTTGCGCAGATCTAGCTTGGTGAACACCCGAGCTTGTTGCAGTTGATCAAACACGGTTGACATGAGTGGAAGGGGATACTGGTTCTTAATCGTGATCTGATTGAGCGGACTGTAGTCTATGCAGGGGCGTAAGGTACCATCTTTCTTGCCCACGAAAAAGAATCCGGCCCCTGCAGGAGACGATGACAGTCTAATCAAACCCGCTTTAAGAGACGCGTCAATATAATCAGTCAGGGCCTGCTTTTCGGGTGCCAAAAGGGAATAAAGCCTCCCCTTGGGTATGGTAGAGCCGGGCAGGAGCTCAATGTCGCAATCATACGGACGGTGGGGCGGTAGAGAGGTAGCCTTTACTTTACTGAATACCTCTGCGAGTTGGTGATAGTACACGGGAACCCCGGTCAGACCTGGGGTTTCTGGGTCTAGGGCAGAAGAAACAGAGACAGGGTCAGAACCACGTTAAGGGTCAATCGGGGGGGTTAGATTCGAGGCATGAAACTTGGCAATGGGGTCCCCATTCCCTTATCTCCCCGGGTTCCCGGTCTATGGTTGGGTTGTGGCGTTTTAGCCATGGATACCCGAGGATAAGAGGGTTCATGGGGGAGGTTACGACATGCAATCTTACTTTCTCGTCTCTTGCCAAAAGACAGAGAGACGGCTTCGGTTACGTGAGTAATATCAAAAAGCGCTTTTCCATTGAGCGCCTTGGCTTTCACTGTCGTGTCTAGCAGTTCAGTCTTGACCCCTAATCTTCGAGCAAATGCCCAGTCAACCAAACTCTCATCAGCCCCGGAGTCTATTAGCACCCCAAGTTTAGTGTCTTTTCCTAAGCAGGTAATTGTGCCGATGGGTAGGCCCCGAACCTTCTGATGGGCAACAGAAAAGGTACTCACCACCAGGCCTTTCCTCATCGGACAGGAGGGGAGGATATGTCCTTGCACACCGCAATAATAGCACTGCATGGGTTTGATCCCAGGAGGCAGCGGAGCCATGTTCGGCGTGAGGCAGTGTGCCTCGAGTGGCGAAGACCCGGCCACTGATGTGGGGAAGTAGGCGGGTGTATTCCTGCATGCGCGCTGCTTCTTCCATTCCTGCCGTCAATTGTCCGTGCGAATAGCCAGAGCAATGAGAGCGTCGAGGTCTGTGGGGAGGTCGAGAGGGATGAGCTGGTCCTGTATGGGTCCTGAAAGGCCCCTGAGAAAGACGTCATACAGGGCCGTCGAGTTCCACCCGCATTCCACGGCCAGAGTGCGGAAGCGGATCGCGTAGTCCCCGACAGTCTCCCAACCCTGGGTCAGCTGGCATAGCTCCCAAGCCTTCTCTCGGTCTGAGGAGATTGGGTCGAACACCATACGGAGGGCCTCGATGAAGGTGGGGAGGGAATGACAAGTGGCAGAATCTCTAGCCCATTCGGTGGTCGCACACGCCTGGGCCCTTCCTGTTAGGTAAGAGACCATAAAGGCCACCCAGGAGATTTCCGTGGGGAATTCGCCTTGGGACCGCTCAAACTGCATTTCACACTCTGTGATGAAGGCTCTACTAAGCCCGGGTTCTCCCGAGTAGCGTTCCGGAGGAGCCAGTCTGGCACCCACGGTAGTTGGGGCGCCCACGGCAATGGGAGTGACAGCAGGACGGGCCACAGGTGAGGCAGCTGATGGACGGGGCATCGCCGCTGATCCCGCGGTCAGAAGCGAAAGAACTTCCTGCATCTGCTTGCTCAACAGTCCCACCTGGGCAGCCACCACCCCTCGGAATTCTTCCTGGCTCTTTGCGAGCCCTTTGACTCCAAGACCCAGAGCCTCCACTTGCTCCTGGTTTTGGGCGAGCCACGACGCCTGGAAGCGTACTGCAGCGGTCAGCTGCTCCGACTCTGCCGAGTCTATAACTGGCCAGTGCGTACTGTCAGACTTGGATCAAGGAGAGGACTCGGACGCAGAGTGCCAACAAAAAAGGAATTTATTCTGACAGGTTGGAGTCAGCAAAAAACAAAAGCGCCTCAAAAGAGGGAAAACACAGTGACAAAAAACAAAAACTGAAGAAACACAGAGCTCAGGCTTGACAACAAAGGTCTCTTCACAAACTAGGCTCTCTAAAGTGTCTCTTTAACTCACGCAATCGCTGGTGCTCTGGACGGGACAAGACGCACTGGCACAAGACAAGGGGAAGACTGACTAAATACACACAGAAGGGTAAGGGCACAGGTGCAGACAATTAGGATCAAGGACACAGGTGCACACAATTGGGATCAGGGAATACAAGTTGACTGACGCACAGAGGAAGGACCCACGAACTGAAACGAGAGGAGAGTTGTCAAAATAAAACAGGAAGTGACAATACGACAAACAGGACAACACAACAATAACCCACAAAACATGACGGCATGACACTTAGTTTACATATTTAAATGTTCAGATATTAAGATGTGATAGACAGTTTTTGCATGATTTGAATGAGGCAAAATGGTGCTTTTTCTCTCGAATATATTGTTATAATTATTTGTTTCAGATGTACTGTATTTTCTGTATAAAAATTAAATTTGGTGTTCAAAAAGTCTTATCAAACTTGAGTCAAAAAGTATTTTTAAAAACTTGAGTCTTGAAAAAGAGCGGGTCGTCTTATAATCAGGGTCGTCTTATATTCGGGCCAATACTGTATATTTATTTATTTTCATTTATTTTATTTTTCAATTACCACGAGAACTTTGAGATTTCCCACAACATGGGTATGAAAGTGTGTACGTGTTTGTGTGTGTGTGTGTAAACAGATTTTTCACGCACTGTGGAGTGTGGTATTCCGCAAGGATATTGATGGTTCAAGCAAAATCTTATTAAATTCCAAAAACTGAAAGATAATGTGGTCAGTTTCCCCACTAAATCTGCAAGGTAAACTTAGTGCTTCCAACGTTATCAATATGGTTCCAGGACCCACCAGATAGTATGTAGTCAGCCATGTTGACGACACTAAGTCATCATTCGAGCTCTTCGCGACACCATCAAACTGAAATATTGTTCCTGGGACGACAAATTTAGAGGTGACGCGAGTGTATGGAGACAGTTGGAAAGACTTGGATGTAGTTGACTTGAAGCCTACATTGGCTTGCTAATTTTGGCAGGGATTTTTGGCATCGTTTCACAAATCAAAACGTGAAGCAATAGCAAGCCTTTGGGATGCTGTGAATGGAAGAGCAATATTTCCAGCCACCATGTGTCTGAAGAACTTCCAAGTTTTTTCCCGTGTCATGCGCTTTGATGACGAGCAAACAATGTGGGGCCGACGAGAAAGTGACAAACTTAATAATAATAATAATAATAATAATAATAAATTTAATTTAGAAGCGCCTTTCAGGTCACTCAAGGTCACTTTACAACAAGTTAAAACAAGTTAAAAACAAATTCAAACAATAGCAATCAGTAATAAAAATGTAAAAAGCATGTTAAAAACAACAACAATAAGGCAACTAGAGTTCAAATGCTGTCCTGAATAGGTGGGTCTTGAGAGTGGATTTCAACTGTGGGAGGGAGTCAATGTTGCGGATGTCAGGTGGAAGTGAGTTCCAAAGTTTGGGAGCAGAGCAGCTGAACAAGGCTGTGACGAGGCTGTGAACAAGAATAGAGGTGGAGTGGGGGAAGAGAGAGTGGCGGAGGCGATTGATATTACGGAAATGAAAGTATACAGTGCTGGTGGTGGTGTTGATATGGAAAGTGAAGGAGAGTGAGCCATCGAGGATGACACCCAGACTCTTAACCTGGGAAGAGGGGGAAACAAAGGAGCTGTCAATAGGTAGGGAGAAACTGTCAACTTTTGATAAAGTGGATTTGGAACCAACTAAAAAGATTTCAGTTTTACACTGTTAAATTAGAGAAAGTTGGAGGTGAACCAGGTTTGTATTTCGGAAAGGCAGTCAGTCAGGGAAGAGGGAGGGAGGGTGGAGTTGGGTTTGGTGAAAAGATAGAGCTGGGTGTCAACTTGTGGCAATAAGGAATGTGTGAGACAAGTGAGTGCTGCAATTACCCTTGCTTTATAGTCCAGGCCTCAACGTAACTGTTGATGAGTGCTTAGTTGCATTTCCGACATAATGACAATACATGCCTAGTAAACCAGCCAAATATAGCATAAAAGTATGGGCAGCCGGTCTCAAGCCCAGATAATGAAAAGGGGATGGATGAGTGATATGTTACAGTAACTAGCCACAAATATATTACAAAAATTTGATTAAAAAAAATAAGGCATATCCATAGGTCATATTCTATCATCTCCAAAACCGTGCTCATTATTGTTGAGAATAAAATTTGAGAAGATTTGTGTGAAAACTTCAAGATAAATTAATTGTAATTTAAAGATTTAACCTGAAGGTGGTGCTAGAGAGGCCAGTTCACTGATTTTCATGGGATTATTTATGTATTCGAAAAATAAACAAAGTGCCTTTCACAAAAAATTGGGCAACAAAATTCAGTAAATTATTTTCTGTAGGTAAATGTGCCTGGGGTCAAATTGACCCAAGGACCAAATTTGTGATTATTTTTTAGGACAATAGCGTGATCCAATTGTGTAAGGCACAGGTGTCAAACTCAAGGCCCGGGGGCCAGATAGGGCCCAGGGGCCAGATAGGGCCCAGGGGCCAGATAGGGCCCGCCACATCATTTTATGTGGCCCGCGAAGACAAATTGTGCATCAAATTCGTGTGTCATTACTAGAATTGCAAATTGTCTTCACTTTCAATAATAGCTTTGTTTTTTTTAAATATTTGAAAATTTGATTTGAAAACGAGTTATTTGTCAGTTTGTTTTGTTGCTTGTACTGTATATAATATGAGGTGCTCATACATTTATTTGGGTTGACAGTCATAATGGCCCTCCGAAAGAAGCTATGACTACAATGCGACCCGCGAAAACAATGAGCTTGACACCCCTGGTGTAAGGCTTTCAAAGGACACGTTATTAAAATTCGAGAGGGATATCACACGATTGTCAGCTTCCGTAATCGGTGGTCTTGATTCAGTGATTGAAACAGTCACCGTGATCTCATCCCTAATTGATTGAATCTTTGGAGCGAAAAATTTCATGAACTTGTCGGCTGAGTGGGGGGAGCTATCGGAGATCGGCTGCCGTAGCGTTAGCTTTGCCACCGTATCGAACAAGCATATAGGATTGTTTTTATTGAGACCAATAATTCGAGAAATAATTAGTTTTTACTAAAACTATAGCGCTTCTTTTTATTTCAGGAGTCTGTCACACCATGCCTGATGGAAAACCTCAAGTTTAAACGCCATTTGCGTTCAAGCTTTCTACATAATTGTTTAAGCGTACACGTTTCATCCATGAACCACAGAGTAGGCCTTCTATGACGAGTTTTAAGACGTAGAGGCGCTCCTGAGTCGATGGCGTTTAACAGTGCTGCATTGAATTCATTTATGAGATCATCAATTGAGCCAATATATGCAGGAAATACAGCAGTTGCTGGCGGCAGTAACTCAGAGAGCGCAGTTAGGGAGTTAATATTATGACTGGTGTAGCTTTGATTGTGCTCCTGTCGTTGACAGAGAGCTAATATATACAATTTTATTACGTAGTGATAGAGCATAACAGTAGTGTATGGCAGTACTGTTATATTTGAGATTGCTAATCCTCTGTATAATACCTGATCGAAAGTATTTCCATATTTATGCGTTGCTCCCTGTATTTCTTGTGTAAAACCGAACGTATCAATTATTGTCTGAAACACCACAGTAAGTGGTTCTGCTGGTAAACTTATATGGATATTAAAATCTCCCATAATTATTATATTATCCGCATTTTTCACCAGGTCAACCACGAATTCTGAAAATTCTTCCAGGAAAAACCAGAGTAAGCCCCGGGTTGACGGTAGATAACAGCGAGATAAAACGACGGCAAGGCTGTGGATCGGACAACGAGAACTTAAAAAGTTTTAAATGCTTAAATGACTAGTATCATGAACACAATGCAAGGAGTACATGGATGCAAAAGAGACAATGCATCATAATTACATGAGGAAATTAAGGCAATGTAAAAAGTGTTCATTTAAGAAAAAGTCACACTCTTTTACATTCGTTACATCAGCAACGTTTTGTGATAAAATCATTATCAATAAATAAAACACTTTTACATTGCCTTCATTTCTGCATTTAATTATAATGCAATGTCTTTTTTTCCCACGGTCCATTAGGGTGTATTATCCCGTGCAGAGCGGACCGAACGGTTCAATATTTTTATGTGTACCGTTGCACCCCTAATGCTCATACTACGCTGCTGCGTTGATGCTCGCTTGCTCCGCAGCGGCATCAGGCTGCGTGGTTTCTTATGTGTGCGCGTCATGTGTAACAGAGGGGTCGCCGAAGTGCTGTGTGATCCAATGCATAGGTCATGTGATGCAATGCAGCCACCAGCACGCCTGTGCGAGTATGAATTGGCCTTTCGGTGTTTGGGCTCGGAGTTTGTTGAGTATGCCTTTCACTTTCCTGAGAGTGGCGTTATCGAACTTGGAGGTATTTTTTACTTTTTTGTTCCGATATGGACGAGTTGCGAGTCATTCGGACTCTTGAGTCCTCCTCAATTTCACAGACACGCATTCTCATGGGGAAGTCTGGAGAATGATGATGGACCGTCCTATTTCTTATCTTAATTTGATTCGGATGATGAGTGAATGCATGCAAAAATGGCAATGCCATGATACATCTTGGATGACAGCTTGTTTTCTTTTCTTTGCAGTGCCAACAAGCAGTTGTGCAGCCATCCGACAGCATCATATGCTTTGCAGTATACTGTAGAGGGGTACTCACAGTTGCAGTCCTTTGTCCAGCAAGAGACGTACCATCATATTTTCTGCATTCAGTCACATAATCGTAAGTAAGACATACAGAAAATCCACTTATTTTGCTTTTATATTCATTTTTCTTACGTATTTGGAGTCTCCAAGAGTGTAAAAAACTCTAATCTATCCCTCCAGGTGCTGCAGAAATACTTTTATAATCTGTTTGGGGCCTTTTATTTACTCCCCTCAGTTTTCTCCATTTTCTATTGCGTATTTTTATCTATTACATCACATCCGTTGGGGCAGGAAAAACCAAACAAGGTAATGAGTGTTGCCAAACGGTTTTGCAAATCTGCCATCTTTATTACTCTGAGAGACTCTTGTAGTCCAAACAACTCAAGGATGCCAAAGTGGAGAGATCAAAATGTCCCGCTGTTGGATGCATCAATCCACACCCTCCCCCAACATCAGAACCTCAAAGAAGTGCCTGGTCAAATTTCATTTTTTAATCAGTGTTACCACATCTGTGGGCAAAGTCCTGCTTGTTCAAGGATGAGTGTTTCAGAAATCTTTTGTCAGTATAGAGAAGGATTTGGCGAAAGACTTCGTTTCATAGATGGTTCAGTTCCTTCAATCTATGGAAACGACAAACACAGTAAAGCGGTAAGCTTGAGATGGCACGCATATCACTTTAATAATATTGCGTGTCTATGCACTCTTTTTCATAGCATTAGCGTCAGTCTCTCTGCTGATTTTGGAGCTGTGCGCTTTTCACTTCTTGTGGGTGTATTTTGAGCCGTTGTATCAGATGAATTTCATCAAAGGTGCTGTTTTATTCTTGGGGAACACAATAATGTGTTAAATGCATTGTTAGCTTCTCACTAACGCTAACGCTAAAATTTGCTTACTTCGTACCTTGACTGCAGTGCTTATTTACAAGACGTGTTCATAAATATTGTCAGGGGATTTATTTCGTTACGTGTAAGGTATGTATGGACAAGTCTTCTGCTGCTGACATCTTTTAATCAATCAAAAAGTTTGCGGCGCAAGTAAACGCTACCTTGGCTAAAAAAATGTCGACCGGAAAGGGAGGTGCACCTCTTGCGGCCTGGAGGGAGTGGCGTGTGAAGTATCTCATTTGCATTTAAAGAGACCGCACCACAATGGCTTGCTCTGAGCCGCACATCAGAACAAGTGGAAAAGAGGGACCTGTGATACTATCAAAACGAGGAATTCAGACAAAAGCCTCACTGTTCCACTCTACATAGACCACAACTAAATGAGTAAAACAGTAACATTTATTACTGTGACACGTAAGCTTTAAAAAGTCTTGGTTTTAATTAGAAAAACGTTCAATGTGTCTTGTAGGTTTTACAATGGCAAGTGTATTTTAACGTAGCATAAACTCATAGGACTCCAGAGTTCTGTCTTATTCCACTGGTTTTTTGCTATTGGTGGAAAATATATATTGAATATCAGCGTTTTTTGAATATTTTTTTGTGGGGGTTGTTTAAACTATTAACTCATTTGCACCGACCCTCGTGTTACATCGTACCTTATAATATAGTGGCTGAGCGCCATCTTCGAGTTAACTCAGAAACTGTTTTTAATCCATTTGATACATAGATATCTAATGCAATTGCGCACAAAATACGCATATCAACTTTGAGTTTGTACTCAGAAAAAAAATTGCCCCTTCTTTAGAAATGTTATGTATTGTTTTCAATCAGCCAATACAGATTTTATATGTAATTTAGGAACTAATTATTCAGTGGCCTAGTAGTAGAGTGTCCGCCCTGAGACTGGAAGGTTGTGGGTTCAAACCCCGGCCGGGTCATACCAAAGACTATAAAAATGGGACCCATTGCCTCCCTGCTTGGTACTCAGCATTAAGGGTTGGAATTGGGGGGTTAGATCACCAAATGATTCCCGAGCGCGGCACCGCTGCTGCTCACTGCTCCCCTCTCCCCCAGGGGATGGATCAAAATCACATGGGGATGGGTTAAATGCAGAGGACAAATTTCACCACACCCAGATGTGTGTGTGACGATGATCATTGGGACTTATATTAATTTCTAATTCCTTCTAATCTTGACTAAATCCGGCGAATTTAGTCAAGACTCCCAAATAAATAGTGAGGTGGAATAATAATATTATTAAAGCTGCTCAATAATGGATAAAAATAATAATCACGATGATTTTGTTCAACATTGAAAATACAATTATTTACAAGATTATGTTTATGAAATTGCAACAGCATTTCTTGAATGTTTGGAACAGTATTTCTTGAACATGTTTAAAAAAAACACTCTCCTGTTAACAGTGTTGGAAATCTTCATTTTCTACACTAGTTAAAAGTTGAGTTTACAAATTTTAAAATGAACTTCTTCGGTTCATAGTTCATAATTGAAATTTTATGAATTAGATGGTTCCAAAAATGATAAGTTTATAGTTCTTTTCTTCCCCAATCAAAAAATAAATGTTGCTTCGAGCTCTTACCCTCTGGTATTTTGGCATTTTCTCATTGTTTTTCATCCATTCCATTCACACTAGTATCTGTCATGCGGTCGCGTTTATTTTTTCAGTTTTTTGTCTCGTCAATTGTCGTAACTTTACTTCCGGTTTTATTTTGTCATTCCTTCCGTTTCAGTTCGTGTTTCCTTCCTCGGTGTTGGTTGTCTTGTCTTCCCTGATCCCGATTGTGTGCACCCGCGTAATCGAGACTAATTGTCATCACCTGTGTCCCCGCCCGTTTGTGTGTATTTAGTCCGTGTCTTCCCCTTGTCTTGTGCCAGTGTGTCTAGCCTCGTCCCGACCACCAGCGATTCCTTGATGTCCGAACTCTCTGAAAGAACTCTCCTTTTTGTCTCGCCGCCGAGCGACGCTTTTGGTTGTGCCTGGGTCTCCAGCGCCTTTTTGTCTCGTTCCAGTGCGACTCCTTTTGTTGGTACTTTTTGCTACACGTTTTCCCTCGAAAGAGGCGTTTTGATTTGTACTTTTAGCCTTTTGACTCGCCACAGTGCGACGCCTTTTGTTTGTACTTTTTGCCCCGTGTTTTCCCTCGCAAGAGGCGCTTTGTTTTGTACTTTTGCTCTGAGTGCTTGCTGGAATAAATCCCAGATAGATACGACTCTGCATCCGAGTCCTTCGCCTTGTCCCCTGCCTGACAGTACACACTGGCCAGACATGGACTCGGCAGAGTCGGAGCACCTGTGCGCCACAGTGCGCTCCCATGCCTCACTGCTCGCCCAGCACCAGAGGGAGGTGGGCGACTTGGGAGAAGAGATCCGAGGACTCGCTAGGAATCAAGAAAATTTCAGAGGAGCGGTCGCCACCCAAGTAGCAAAGCTGGGTCAGCAAATGCAGGAAGTGCTCTCGCTCTTGAACGCGGGACCAGCAGCGACCTCCAGTACACCCGTCGCTTCCCCCGTTCCTTCCCTTGCAAGAGGTCCCATGACTGGCAGTGCCAGACTGGCTCCTCCAGAGCGCTACTCCGGAGAACCCGGCCTTAGCCGGGCTTTTATTACAGAATGCGAGATGAACTTTGAGAGTTCCCCAGCAGAATTCCCCACCGAGCGCTCCAAGGTGGCCTACATGGTATCCTACCTGACGGGAAGGGCCCGTACATGGGCCACCGCGGAATGGGCCAGGGATTCCATCTCCTGTCACTCTCTCCCCGCTTTCATCCAGGCCCTGCGAACGGTGTTCGATCCCATTTCCGCTGACCGAGACAAGGCTCGCCAACTCTGTCAGATAGACCAGGGACAAGACACCGTCGGAGACTACGCCATCCGGTTCCGCACGCTGGCCGCGGCGAGCGGGTGGAATGCGGCGGCACTATATGACATCTTCCTCCGGGGCCTGTCAGGACCCATCCAAGATCAGCTAATCCCCTTAGATCTTCCCACCGACCTCGACGCCCTCATCGCTCTGGCTATCCGCACTGACAACCGGCTGCAAGAGTGGAGAAAGCACCGACGCAGCAACGCTCCCGCCTTCGTTCCAGTAGCCGGCCCTGACGCTCACCACTCCAGGCCGTACGGGGATCGGCAGCGCCAGGAGCCAGAACCGATGCAGTTGGGCAGAGCCAAGTTAACAGAGGAGGAGAAGTTACGGCGGCGCCGAGAGGGAAGATGCTACTACTGCGGCGAGCTCGGACACCTCCTTCTCTCCTGTCCAGTGAGGAGGACCCTGAAGGTAAGCGCCTTCTCGGCGGCTCTGTCCCCGGGGCGAGTGCTTCCCAAGGGCAGGATCACCCAGTCGGGAAGAGAGATAGAACTCGAAGTATTAATAGACTCAGGAGCAGACGAAAGCTTGATAGACTGGGCATTTGCTCGCCGGTGCGGGGTAAAGACTGAGCTACTGAACACTCCCGTGAAAGCTAAGGCACTCAATGGACAGGCACTCTTTGAGATAACTCACATAACCGAACCAGTCTCGTTGTCAATTGGCCTCCACCAGGAGAACATACGTCTACATGTCGTGACCTCACCAATGAACCCTCTCGTTCTCGGGTATCCATGGCTTCAACGCCACAACCCCGCTATAGACTGGGAATCAGGGGAAATAACGGGATGGGGGTCCGACTGTCATGATTCCTGTATCAAGTCTAACCCGCGCCCTGTGCCTTCCGCTCCAGACGCGCCAACCCCAGACTTAACCGGGGTCCCTGCGTGTTACCACCAATGGGCCGAGGTATTCAGCAAGGCCAAGGCTACCTCTCTGCCTCCCCACCGTCCGTATGATTGCGCCATTGACCTGCTGCCGGGATCAACGATACCCAAGGGGAGGCTGTATTCTCTCTCGGGACCTGAGAAGCAAGCCTTGAATGAATATATAGACTCCTCCTTGCAAGCAGGGCTGATTCGACCGTCGTCGTCGCCTGCGGGGGCGGGGTTCTTTTTCGTGGGCAAGAAGGACGGCACCCTACGTCCCTGCATTGATTATAGTCCCCTCAATCAGATCACCATCAAGAATCGGTATCCGCTCCCACTGATGTCGACCGTGTTCGACCAATTACAGCAAGCCCGGGTGTTCACCAAGTTAGATCTGCGCAACGCCTACCATCTGGTGCGCATCCGGGAAGGGGACGAATGGAAGACAGGGTTCAACACGCATCGAGGACATTTTGAATACCGCGTCATGCCATTTGGCCTCACCAATGCTCCCGCTGTGTTTCAGGCCATGATAAACGATGTTTTGAGAGACTGTTTGGACCGGTTTGTGTACGTATATTTGGACGATATTTTGATTTACTCCCCAGATCTGAAGACCCATAGGGTTCACGTCGAGACGGTGTTGCAACGACTCCTGGAACACCAACTATACGTAAAGGCCGAGAAAAGTGAATTTCACAAGAGCACCGTTTCTTTTCTCGGTTTCATCGTAGCCCCGGGCAAAGTAGAGATGGACCCGGCGAAAGTAAGCGCGGTAACGGAATGGCCTACCCCTGACTCACGTAAGAAGGTGCAACAATTCCTGGGCTTTGCCAATTTTTATCGGCGATTCATTAAGGGCTTCAGTGCCACAGCGGCTCCCTTGCACGCGCTCACGTCTCCTAAAGTCCCCTTCCGCTGGTCAGCAGAGGCGGAGGCGGCCTTCCAGGAGCTAAAGAACCGTTTCAGCACCGCTCCCATCCTCACGCTCCCTGATCCGTCGCGGCAGTTTGTGGTGGAGGTGGACGCCTCCAATCAAGGAGTAGGTGCCATCCTTTCGCAGAGGGCCAAGAGCGACAACAAGCTCCATCCGTGCGCGTTCCTGTCTCGACGGCTGACGCCCGCCGAACAGAATTATGACGTGGGGGATCGCGAACTGTTGGCAGTCAAGCTGGCATTAGAAGAATGGAGACATTGGTTAGAGGGAGCACAGCAGCCTTTTTTGGTCTGGACAGACCATAAAAATTTAGAATACATTAAGTCAGCTAAGAGACTGAATTCACGCCAAGCCCGCTGGTCACTTTTTTTCAATCGTTTTAACTTTACTTTGTCCTACAGACCGGGAACCAAGAACACCAAGCCTGACGCCCTCTCCCGTGTTTTCAACTCGGACCCAGAAATTAAGAAGCCTGAGACTATCCTGCCTTCTCATTGCCTGGTTAGAGCCGTGACCTGGCCTATCGAAGGCCGGGTACAGCAGGCCAATGGTAACGAACCACCCCCTAGTGGTTGCCCTGAGAACCGACTATTTGTCCCTGCTCAATTACGATCCCAAGTCATCCATTGGGCTCACACCTCCAGACTCTCCTGCCATCCGGGCATGCGCCGAACGCTGTTCGTAATCCAGCAGCGATTCTGGTGGCCCTCCATGAGGGCAGACGTCAAGGAATACGTTGCCGCCTGTCCCGTCTGCGCCCGGAATAAGAACGCCCACGGCGCCCGCATGGGGTTGCTGCATCCCCTACCCATTCCTTCGCGCCCGTGGGCGGAGATATCTATGGACTTCGTCACCGGGCTTCCGACCTCGCATGGGCGAACCACCATACTCACAGTGGTGGATAGATTTTCAAAGATGGCTCATTTTATCGCCTTGCCCAAGCTCCCGTCCGCTAAACGAACGGCCACCGTGATGATGGACCACATATTCCGGGTTCATGGGTTCCCGAAAGACATAGTTTCCGATAGAGGGCCCCAATTCGTATCCAGGTTTTGGCGGGAGTTTTGCAAGCTCATAGGGGCAACCGTGAGTCTCACGTCAGGCTATCACCCGGAGGCAAACGGACAGACTGAACGTATTAATCAACAGTTGGAGACAAGTCTCCGCTGCCTGGTCTCCCAGAACCCCTCCTCGTGGAGCAAGAACCTCTCCTGGGTGGAGTATGCCCACAACTCCCTGCCCACCACGGCTACAGGTATGTCCCCCTTCAAGTGTGTGTTTGGCTACCAGCCCCCTGTCTTCCCTGACAGTGAGCCGGAGGTGACGGTGTCTTCGGCCCACGCCTTGGTGCGCCGCTGTCATCGCGTCTGGTCGGCGGCTCGGGCCACGCTGGTCCGACAGGGGGACCGGGTAAAGCGGATGGCTGACCGGAGGAGACGTCCGGCGCCCGTGTACCAGAGAGGTCAACGTGTCTGGCTATCCACCAAGGATCTTCCCCACCGGGGGGACTCCAGGAAACTGGCGCCTCGCTTCGTGGGTCCGTTCCCCATCGCCAAGGTCGTGCACCCGGCCGCGGTGCGTCTACGCTTGCCCAGGTCCCTTGCAGTCCACCCCACCTTTCACGTGGGGAAGGTCAAGCCGGTGGTGGACAGCCCGTTGGTGCCGGATCCGGCGCCCCCTCCGCCTCCGCGGACTGTGGACGGTGGGACGGCCTACACCGTCAAAGAACTATTGGATGTGCGCAGAAGAGGCCGGGGCTGGCAGTACCTGGTGGACTGGGAGGGTTATGGACCGGAGGAGCGGCAATGGGTGCCGCCTAGTTATATTTTGGACCCGGGACTTTTTGAGGACTTCTATGCGGCTCACCCTGGGGCTCCTGGGCCGTCTGGGATCCGGCCCTAGGGGGGGGGTTCTGTCATGCGGTCGCGTTTATTTTTTCAGTTTTTTGTCTCGTCAATTGTCGTAACTTTACTTCCGGTTTTATTTTGTCATTCCTTCCGTTTCAGTTCGTGTTTCCTTCCTCGGTGTTGGTTGTCTTGTCTTCCCTGATCCCGATTGTGTGCACCCGCGTAATCGAGACTAATTGTCATCACCTGTGTCCCCGCCCGTTTGTGTGTATTTAGTCCGTGTCTTCCCCTTGTCTTGTGCCAGTGTGTCTAGCCTCGTCCCGACCACCAGCGATTCCTTGATGTCCGAACTCTCTGAAAGAACTCTCCTTTTTGTCTCGCCGCCGAGCGACGCTTTTGGTTGTGCCTGGGTCTCCAGCGCCTTTTTGTCTCGTTCCAGTGCGACTCCTTTTGTTGGTACTTTTTGCTACACGTTTTCCCTCGAAAGAGGCGTTTTGATTTGTACTTTTAGCCTTTTGACTCGCCACAGTGCGACGCCTTTTGTTTGTACTTTTTGCCCCGTGTTTTCCCTCGCAAGAGGCGCTTTGTTTTGTACTTTTGCTCTGAGTGCTTGCTGGAATAAATCCCAGATAGATACGACTCTGCATCCGAGTCCTTCGCCTTGTCCCCTGCCTGACAGTATCTAAGTGCTATCACCGTACAACAGTGGCGTGCTGGGACCATTTTTCAGCCCTGGGAGTTTCAAATCCAACCGGCCCAATGTCAGGTGGTGAGTGTGAGAAACCGTTCTTATTTTAACTAACTTTTCAGTTTCTGTGATGGACACCCACAGGCAGCACATATATAGTGGATTTGAGTACCACTACATCACTTAAATCCACTATATATGTGCTGACTGTGGGTGTCCATCACAGAAAGTGAAAAGCTTGTTAAAATAAGAAGGGTTTCTCACACTTCGCGGGACAGGCGAAGAAGAGATAATGCCCCGAAGAAGACGCGCTAGTTTGTGTTTACATTTCGCGCATCACGCGATCAAGACGGACATTACTGAAAGGAAGCCTTTATACACAAACCGTCATCATGGGGGACAAAAGAAATGCATATGATGCCGCTTTTAAGCCAAAGACAGTCGATGTTGATGACATTATCTTGTGTCTACTCTGGAGCGTACTACGGCTTCCGGTCTCCAGGGGGCGCTCCAGCAGGAAGTAAGAGCGAGACAGACGAAGAAGAGATAATGCGCCGAAGAAGACGTGATCGTCTCGCGCATCACGCACACACCCGCATTCACACAAAGACAGGAAGCTTTTATACACAAACCGTCATTATGGGGGATAAAAGAAATGCATATGATGCCGCTTTTAAGCAATACGTGTCGCTCGCTAGTTTAATATAATTTAGCGCTTCGTGCATGAATAATATTACCATGAACAGAACCTCTTCACACTCGAAGAAATGCATAAAACCGACGACGAAAGAGAGACTGAGAAAGTGCGAGGCGAAGGATATCTAACGCTATTCCAATCGGACACTAAGGAGGAAGTTTTCGATAGTTTCAGTGCACAGGAGGAAGATGAAGACGGCTCTTTTTTTACTTTTACTGGTATGTTTTTTTTAACCAGCCCTGTTCGTGCTGTGCTACCGTGTTGCTGCTGTGTTGCTGCTGTGTTACTTCCGTGTTGCTGCGGTATTACTGCCGCGTCACAGGCAGTGTTTGGAAAGAAATGTTAAGGTATGTTATTAAAGCTTTAAAAAAAAACGTTCTGTGTCCAGTATTTCTTCGCTAATAACTCGCGTGCACACTTCTGCGTTGCTGCGGTACTACTGCTGCATCACAGGCAATGTTAAGAAAGACATGTTCAAGTATGTTATTAAAACGTTAAAAAGGCTTTCTGTTAGATAAATTGTATATATATGTTATCATGCGTTCCCTAATGAGTACTTATTAATAAAATTATTGCACAGAATGCTTGCTGTTTTGCCTTGCAGACGTCCACCAGAACACAACAAGTCATACGATGCTGTCTGGAGCTTCCTGACCTTCTACATCTCTGGGAATCCAAGAAAGCTGTTGATAGCTCAAACTATTTTGTTGATGTCTGCACATGGCATTTTGCCCTTGCACTCTTTTCGATTCTCATGACATCTTGTCTACGACTTATTTTGTTTATAGAATCTCGTTTCTTTTCTCATGAGACAAAGCCCACGCTTCCCCCCACCTCAGGGGCTAGTCTCACATTGTGGGTAGGGCATTCCTAAATAAAAAGAGCGAGGAGTGTTAACGGACCTTTAGTGTATTTCGGGACTGCTGTAAGTCTGATTGCACTCCTCGCGAGAAAAGACTCAACATTCTGCCTCACTGGTTTTGTCTGCTGATCCTTTTGCTGATTTTGAACCTAACAGATTTTTGGGGGCTCGTTCCGGGATCTCAATAGACCTATTTCGGGGTTCCGGCCGACTTTTCGACGCAGGACAAGTCCTTGGCCAAGGCATATAGATAGAGAAACCCTTTTCACGGGGCTGTCTCGATCAGTCGGTTGGACGCCAGAGTGGTTGACGAGATCATCCGAGGAGAAGGCCCAGCAGACTGTGAGTATGAATCTTGATTCTGTTGAAAGTAATGAAAGTGCAGTGACAAGAGGTCACTTAAAACCTTGACAATTCTAGACCCTATCAAGTGAAATTAGAAGCAGTTAAATTCCGCTGGGATGATGGAGTCCCCTGACTTAGTCAGTTAAATTCCATGGGAGGGCGGACTCCTCTGTTTTCTAAAGAAGTACAGGTAATTTGGAGCAGTTAAATTCCGCTGAGGTGTCGTGGGGCCTCCTAGTTAACCTTCCTAATGTGTTAGCTTTCTGCTGCCATCTGGAGTGTTTTTCTTAACTCTTGTTTAGCTGATTTGGCTTCTTTATCCATGAAAAGATAGGTTTTATATCTACTTTGAGAAAAAGGCAAAAATAAGTTTTTCTTACACAATAGGAAGGTTAAAGAGTTTAGATTTTGTAAAGATCCACGGGAGGGCGGACTCCCCTGCTTGCCTGTGAGACGATAAGGATGCGCATTGTGTGTGTGTGGTTTGACTGAGAGTGATCTCATTTGAGCTCTCCTTTATGTAAACAGTGGTTTTGTGTAAAAGCAGAGGAAAGGAGACTTACCACTCATTGAATATTTTACCACTGTCCGGTGAATAAAGTTGGCTTTAGGACACTGTAGGTGCCATTCGAATTGCCAACTCCGAAATTTAGAGAAATAAACCATGGGAAAATCAAATAGCAAACAAAAGCCGCTACCCCGACATGAATTGAAATGCAAGGGGTCGGCACCAACAATATAAAATATCTTGACAAATGCATATTTTGGACAGAGGGGATTGCATTATGTGACGTGGCGGTGGCGAGGCTCTCAGCACTTCAGTTGCTCCCCCCACCCTTGTTATCAGCTGGGAGGATTGTCATGTCTATGTTGTGGGCCTGTGTGTTTGTTTCTGTGTATGTTTGTCTTTGTGTATCAGTTCGTTATAAAGGATGGAATTGCGTTAAATTGGTGCACGAAAGCGGTGTGCTAGACAATGGGTTATCAGATTTGCATTGTTAAATGTAAAAAAATAGAAATGATAGAATAAACTGAGGGTTGTGGTCAGAAACTCGTCCAACGAGGAGAGTGCCCAGCCCTCATAAAAATGTGAGAGTAAGAGAACATACATTGTAGAATTGGATAAAATTAAATTATTGATTGGTTATGACATAAGACTATACAAGGACACATGTAAGGACAAGTCAAAGATTTAAATCACTTAGAGTTAAAAACAACATTGCAAGGGGGGCACTTTTTATGAACAGAACACCAAGTAAAATATTAAGTAGTGGGCATTCGTGATTGGGATTTAATTAAGGATAAAATGAGGTCAATGATTAGAAATCAATGGTGCTCTACACAATAAGGCTTAAATTTTAATGGGGAAATATTTGGAGTACTGTGTTGGTCTACATAGGTCATGGGCCTAGTTTATTTGGTTTTGATTGTGGTTTGGGTTTATTTTGTTTATTGTTAAGGTGTTCCTTGTTATTCTCTTATCCCCTGCATTGCAAATGTCTTCTTGATGCAGATAGGTTAACAGGCTGGGACTTTAGTGAGGAGATAATTTGTCGATTGATGGGGGTTAGTAATTGTCCAAATTCTAGTCACATGTTTTGAGGGACCACAGCAACAACATTATATTTAATTTCCAGGCCATTATTTAGTATGATATGACGGTGTCTAGCTAAGTAGACTGTTCTATCAAAAAATGTGAGAGTGAAGGAGGAGGTTTGATTTGTAATCTGACATTTGGGTCCCATTTTGAAGAGCATAGATTGTTTTTGTTTGTTTATTTTTAAAGATATATTTAACAGTTTATCTCGGTGCAGTAAGGATATAGCAATTTTGCAAAACTTGAAATTAAAAATTAAAAAGCAAAATTACATTCTCATTTTCCCAGATGTGAGGGAAATCGAAAGATAAGGAAGACGAAGAAAAGATAAAAAAGAACTTGCTGTTGCACAGACAGGAAGATGATGACACAGTGTCAGCTCGTGCTCGCTTAAAAACCGCAGCTGAGAATGTGATGAGTGAAGATGAGAAAAATGATCAAATTACAAAGACAGATGTTGTGGCACGGCAAAGCGAACCATCCTTTCCGTCTTTGTACCCCAAATTAAACAACTCATTGCTTCCTATAATTTGAGAGGTGATGAAGTACAAGAGGTTTTCACGGCATCCTTAACCAAACATTGGGCAAGCGGTAAAGGCACCTGGAGTCCTTTTGATCTCCAGGGCCGTTCATTGGAATATAACGGGGTGCCATTACAAATACAAATTGACCAACTATTGCAGGATAAAAATAAAATTTCAACGTAGAGCAAATTACACAGACATTGGCCGGACTAAACAAAAACAAGATGAGTTGTTTGAAGACTTTAGACACAGACCAGAAAGAGTGTTCAACTGATGTCTATGATCAACAACTCAAAAATGCTCTACATGCAAATTTGCGACCAGTATTATGTCGACAACGAATAAATTCGACAATTTTTTTCCCTATAAAATGGTGCCGTTTGGGTTTGAAGTACATAGTCGCTTCAAAGGAGGAAAAGCATGATTTAAGATACGCGATTGATCTATGAGAAGGCTATCCCTTGTGCCAGGGGTGTCAAACTCATTTATTCGCGGGCCGCGGTTTAGTCATGGCTTCTTTTGGAGGGCCGGTATGACTGTCATACCTGAGTAGATGTGTGAGCGCCTCATATTGTGGGAGCTGCGGAACAAGCTGACGAGTACCTCGCTTTCAAATCAGACAAGTAAAAACTGGTCTAATATTTAAAATTTAACATATTACTAAAAGTGAAGATAATTTGCGATTCGAGTGATGGCACATGAATATGAAGCACAATTTGACACCTGTGCCTTATACAAAGGTAAAGTTGGATTGGAATTTGATGAAACATATTCCATTGGAGTTTAAATTGCTTGCAATGTAATTGCGATTTAATTAACACCTGTGTGATTGATTGATTGAGTGAGTGAGTGAGTGAGTGAGTGAGTGAGTGAGTGAGTGAGTGAGTGAGTGAGTGAGTGAGTGAGTGAGTGAGTGAGTGAGTGAGTGAGTTTTCTGTCACCTGCACGTCATCTTTCCTGCATGGCTATGTTGCTGTCTCAGCTGCATCTGACCGTTGAAAGATGCACGACACTCATTCCTGCCACTCTCATTCCCCTTCCTGACGACGGCGAATTCCGTGATTGTGTCGAAGCTGCCCAACAGATTCCAAAGGCTCGGCCTGATTTGGAAGATACATCTCTGCCAGATGGTCATGTGGTTTTTGTTGATGGGTCTTCTAAGAAAAATGAATCTGGTGTGACCCTTACTGGGTATGCCATTGTTACTGCCGACATGGTTTTGGAGGCTGCTAAACTGCCATCCAATATGTCTGCACAGGCCGCTGAGCTCATTGCTTTGACTGGGGCCTGCAAATTGTTTGCAAACAAATCCGTCACTATCTGGGCTGATAGTCAGTATGCTTTTGCTACAGTGCACGTTTTTGCTCAGCAGTGGAGCAACCGTGGCATGATAACTTCTGCAGGGAAGCCCGTCACCCATTCCACATTACTGACTCAACTTTTGGACGCTGTCCAGCTACCTTTAAAGGTAGCGGTTTGCAAGTGTGCTGCTCACACTGCAAGCTCTGATCCTGTTTCTCTCGGTGATGCTTTTGCTGAAAAATCCGCTAAGTCCGCTGCAGAGGGCCTGCTCCATGTCCTCTCGTCTCTCACAGCTCATGATTCAATGTCACACATCTCCTCTGATGTGTTGCTTGACATGCAGTCTCAGAGCCCCTCCCAGGAATGGCTCTCTTGGGAAAAACGGGGTGCAACTAAAAACACTGTTGGTCTTTTTGTGTGACCTTTGGGCAAACCTGTCTTGCCTCATAACTTGTTCAAATGGGCTGCTATTTCGAGTCATGGGGTCACCCATGTCTCGACGGGGGGTATGGTGAAACTGAAACAAGTTGAAGCTATTTATACAACATACGGCTTTGCAGCTTTTTCACAACAATTTTGATCTGTGCTAAACATAACCCACAAGGCAATTTAAGGCCTCAGAGAATTCCCGACTCCGTTGTATCCGTTTCAGACAATACATATGGATTATATCCAATTATATAATTGAGAAGGGAAAGAATATTGTTTGGTCATAATAGACGCATTTTCTAAATGGGTAGAAACATTTCCTACCAAACATGCTGATGCACTCACGGTGGCAAAGGCCTTATGCAAAGACATCATTCCAAGATACGGTATTCCAGAAAAAATTTACAGCGACAATGGTCCACATTTTGTAAATCAGAACATTGGGAGAATGTTCCACATACATCTAAAGAACCATTGTTCCTATCGTTCACAATCAGTTGTTGAGAGATCTAACGCGACTATAAAAAACAGATTAAAGAAATGTATGGAAGAAAACAAACGACCATGGACTCAGTGCTTAGACCTGGTCAAAATGTACATAAATATTACAAGTACACCAGGGCTAACTCCCTATGAAACTATGTTTGGAAGACCTTACAGGCTTCCTCAGTTCAAGAACACATGGGAGATCCCCGAGAAAGCCGCGTTAGAAAAATTTTGGAACGTCAAAAGAATCTAACCAATAACACTGATGGTGAACCCATTTCTCCGCAGGAAGACCCCAAAGTGGTACTGGGAGACTGGGTTTTGATCAAGAGTATCAAGAGGAAGAATTGGCATTCATCTAAGTGGGAAGGTCCCTTTTTGGTACTACTCACGACACCTAATGCTTTGAAAATAGCCGAACGCAACACGTGGATTCATTTATCTCATTGTAAAAAGGTGATCTCTGCAGACCCAACCTAAGTACGGAAGGTGAGCAAAGTCTGGTAATGGTGCCTGATCCTGGTGCCAAGATCCAGGGTTGACACGAAAGCTAGCAGAAGCCAATTTCCAAGACACCAACCCGAAGCTCAGGGTGTTGACTCTGAGGAGATCCAAAACATGAGCATTAGAGAGTCATTTGGTGAGTGCTTTAATCGGGCTGTAGCCTGCGCAAAGTCTACCATGTGCTTTTGGTTGCTTTTGCTGGTTTGTGTTACCATTATATTTTTTCCGGGGGTTATTTTATTTGTATGGATAGAGTACCATGAGCCTCGAACATTCTTCTCTCAGGCAGCTACCAACGCTAATTCTAATCGATATGGCTCATGGGGGAAAAATTGCTAGACATAAACGCGACACTAAATCCCCTTTTGATCAGGTTGTTTGTATTCCAGTAACCGTCTGCGTTCCAACTTGCGTACCATGGCTTTTGTCTTGGACTTACAATAAGTCATTAATGTTTACTGTGGCTCCTAATCAAAGTCAAAGTCAAAGTCAGCTTTATTGTCAATTTCTCCACATGCCAAAGACACACAAAGAAACCGAAATTCCGTTCCCCCCTATCCCACGGTGACAAGACATGGCTCACAACAGACAAACAAGTAAACAAGTATAACAAAAGTGTGCTGAATAAATAATGAATAAATAACACAACACAACAATAAATAAATAAGAGGAGCAGAAAAAAAAGGAGCAAGTGCGCGTACAGCAGACATTCCCGAAAATAGCGCAACAGTGCCGCACGCTACGCAGAAGCATCTTCTTCTATTATTTTACCTATGAAAAGTTGAATCTGACATCTTTTGCTAAGTCCGTAGTGCCCGTATTCTGGCCGAGAACGAAACGAAACGCCGAATGGCGGGGCGCAGCTAATCCAACTTACATAGACGCCATTGGTGTTCCTAGAGGAGTACCGGATGAGTATAAGCTGGTGAATCAGATAGCAGCTGGTTTTGAATCCGCCCTATGTTGGTGGTGTACTATTAACAAAAATGTTGACAGGATTAACTACGTCCATTACAACGTGCAGAGGCTTGGAAACTGGTCCGAGGCGGGTTTCAAGGCGGTCCACTCCCGACTGGCCGCTACTTCCCTCATGGCTTTCCAGAATCGAATGGCCCTTGACATGCTACTCTCAAAGGGGGGCGGTGTCTGCGCCATGTTCGGTGAGCAATGTTGCACGTTTATTCCGAATAATACTGCAGCCGGCGGAAGCCTGTCCCAGGCCCTTGAGGGCCTGCGGACCTTGAACGGGAAGATGAAGGAACACGGTGGGGTGAACACAGAGGTTTGGACCAACTGGTTGAACGTGTTCGGAAAGTACCGCACCCTGGTTTCCTCAGCCCTGGTCTCCATTGCCGTTTTCTCTGCCATTTTGACCTTGTGTGGATGTTGTTGCATTCCTTGTCTCCGATCCCTAATTAACAGGCTAATTACAACTGCTATCTCTCCACCAGCTGAGACTTTCCCGTTGCTTCTCTAGTGACGACCCCGTCGGCGATTCTATTGTGGTAAACCTGTCCGGTTTGTTTCCTGAACCTGGCTTTGCTGATTAAGACTCAGTTTCCTCCCGAGTGTAAGTTAGTTCTTGCGAAGTGTGATCCCTTGGCTGAAAATCTTTTTGAAGTGTCGATATGGGTGATGTGTTGGTCTCCGGTAACTTATGATAAACAGGGGGGAATTGTTAGATAAATTGTATATATATGTTATCATGCGTTCCCTAATGAGTACTTATTAATACAATTATTGCACAGAATGCTTGCTGTTTCGCCTTGCAGACGTCCACCAGAACACAACAAGTCATACGATGCTGTCTGGAGCTTCCTGATCTTCTACATCTCTGGGAATCCAAGAAAGCTGTTGATAGCTCAAACTATTTTGTTGATGTCTGCACATGGCATTTTGGCCTTCCACTCTTTTCGATTCTCATGACATCTTGTCTACGACTTCTTTTGTTTATAGAATCTCGTTTCTTTTCTCATGAGACAAAGCCCACGCTTCCCCCCACCTCAGGGGCTAGTCTCACATTGTGGGTAGGGCATTCCTAAATAAAAAGAGCGAGGAGTGTTAACGGACCTTTAGTGTATTTCGGGACTGCTGTAAGTCTGATTGCACTCCTCGCGAGAAAAGACTCAACATTCTGCCTCACTGGTTTTGTCTGCTGATCCTTTTGCTGATTTTGAACCTAACACTTTCTATGTACTGTCTTTCTTTGTAAAAAACTCGTGTGCACGTACGGCTTATAGTCCGGTGCGGCTTATGTAAGAAAAAAAATGAAATATCCCTAAATTTTAGCTGGTGCGGCTTACAATCCGGTGCGGCTTATAGTCCGGCAATTACGGTAGGCTGATAGTACATTTAATGTTGATTAAACTGTGCAGGTTGTACCAGCATTCCTGAGATGTTGATGATAGTGCATCTTAAACGGAAGGCGATACTGTGGACTTAACATTTTTAGCTGTAAAGGTTTTGTGTATTAAAATGGAGCCAAAACTACTGTGCACTCTGCACACTTACACTATACACTTGCAAGTAAATTCTAAACATATTTCATTCTTCTCAGGTAGCAACTATCAAGCTTTTTTTTTTGTAATGTAGAAGACTGAAGTCAGATCAGCAAAATTATGGAAAAAGCAGTGCATAAACTAAAACACCGGTAAACACTTGAATTGTTTTTTAATTTACCCTTAATTTATCCCAAACTATTTGCAGTGCTTCACAAAAGGAGCAACGTGTGAGTCATCGTGTCCGATGCTCAAAATGAAATTTGAATTTCTTAGTACAGTTTGCTTCTGGGGTGGGCGACTCCCTGAGCATGGTAACTGAAAAATAACCACTGTAAGCCACTTGAAGTGATCGAGGCGCAGGGCTCTGGCACAGAGCTCCGTGTGACTTTTTCATTAGCCCACGTACGCCGCCGAGGCTATTCCCTGAGCTGGATAACCGAAAGATAATCATAGTACTTAATACTTTGCTCGAGGCACAAGCCTGACATGCAGAGCTCTGTGTGACTGTGCCATTTGCCCACTGGGGCAAATCTCTGAGATGGGTGGACCGAAGAAATAGCCCAGCAAGTGGCCTCCTCCAACTTTAGGCTCGTTCCCCCCACATCGCAGAGAGGCAGCTATTCTGAAAACTGTGAGCCGCGGTACGCTCTCAAGCCAGCGCACCAGCTTTACAAACTGTGTGCAGTCTCTGAGCATCCTGTGCGAGCTCAATAGCTTTCTCGATGCATGCCGTACTTGTTACACAGCCATCCACCTAGAAATCCTTCATTATGAACTGTACTGCAAGGGGAAACTCATTTTCGTTAGCAGGATGCTTTAAGTCGTAATTGGCGTAACCTAGCAAGGACGTAGCCCAGAAAAAAGTGCATTTTAATTCGATACTCTTGTTCATTTTGACATTTTAACCACAGAAATTTTAACTACCATATTTTCCAGACTATAAGTCACTCCGGAGTATAAGTCGCACCAGCCATGAAATGCAAAATAAAGAAGAAAAAGACATATACAAGTCGCATTTTTGGGGGAAGTTTATTTGATAAAATCCAACACCAAGAACAGACATATCATCTTGAAAGGCAATTTGAAATAAAAATAGAATAGGCAACAACAAGCTGAACGGTACGGTATGCTAACGTTACTTAAACACATAAACAAGGAATTGAGACCGTGCCTGACGTAACATATTAAGTTATTCAAATAACTATAGCATAAATAACATGCTAACAAGTTTATCCAATTGTCACTCCAAATCATTAAATCCAACAAAATCTTCATCTTCGGTGTCACTTATGAACATCTCCGCTAACTCCAGAAGTAGAAGATGCAGCGCAATTGGCGTAACCTAGCAAGGACGTAGCCCAGAAAAAAGTGCATTTTAATTCGATACTCTTGTTCATTTTGACATTTTAACCACAGAAATTTTAACTACCATATTTTCCGGACTATAAGTCACTCCGGAGTATAAGTCGCACCAGCCATGAAATGCAAAATAAAGAAGAAAAAGACATATACAAGTCGCATTTTTGGGGGAAGTTTATTTGATAAAATCCAACACCAAGAACAGACATATCATCTTGAAAGGCAATTTGAAATAAAAATAGAATAGGCAACAACAAGCTGAACGGTACGGTATGCTAACGTTACTTAAACACATAAACAAGGAATTGAGACCGTGCCTGACGTAACATATTAAGTTATTCAAATAACTATAGCATAAATAACATGCTAACAAGTTTATCCAATAGTCACTCCAAATCATTAAATCCAACAAAATCTTCATCTTCGGTGTCACTTATGAACAACTCCGCTAACTCCAGAAGTAGAAGATGCAGCGCTTCCTCCTCTACGTGGCTTACGTCACACTCATCGTCAGTTGCAGTTCCAATTATTCCACAGGCCTAGAGCGCCCTCATGCGGTTTAGTGTGAAAATAACATGTGAAATGATATAATGTGTTAATAATTTCACACATAAATCAATCCTGAGTAGAAGTTGCACCCTTGGCCAAACAATGGAAAAAAAAAACTGTGACATATAGTCCTGAAAATACGGTAGTCTCTTCCTGCTTCATGCACATGGATCTGGTGGAACATTCTTTTTTAATGTCACATAATAATGCAACTTGATGTCTTCTGAATCCGATGAGAACACCATTTAGATTGTTCCGCAAATCTGGGCCTGACAGCAAATGATCATGATCAAACCTTTGAGTTTGCTGAGGCATCAAAGACCACTCTGAGTTTGTCTTGTTTTTAAGAATGATATTTCCCATCCATCCATCCATCCATCTTCTTCCGCTTATCCGGGGTCGGGTCGCGGGGGCAGCAGCTTTAGGAGAGACTCCCAGACTTCCCTCTCCCCAGCCACTTTATCCAGCTCATCCCGGGGGATCCCAAGGCGTTCCCAGGCCCTCAATGCCTCGGCTGCGCCTAGAAATTCTGTCCATAAAAACTATGAACAGAATCGGTGACAAAGGGCAGCCTTGGCGGAGTCCAACCCTCACTGGGAACGAATCCGACTTACTGCCGGAAATGCGGACCAGACTCTGGCATCGGTGATACAGGGACCGAACCGCCCTTATCAGTTGGCTCGGCACCCCGTACTCCCGAAGCACCCTCCACAGAACCTCCCGAGGGACACGGTCGAACGCCTTCTCCAAGTCCACAAAACACATGTGGACTGGTTGGGCGAACTCCCATGCACCCTCGAGGATCCTGCCGAGGGTGTAGAGCTGGTCCACTGTTCCACGGCCAGGACGAAAGCCACACTGCTCCTCCTGAATCCGAGGTTCGACCTCCCGACGGACCCTCCTCTCCAGCACCCCTGAATAGACCTTACCAGGGAGGCTGAGGAGTGTGATTCCCCTGTAATTGGAACACACCCTCCGGTCCCCCTTCTTAAAGAGGGGAACCACCACCCCAGTCTGCCAATCCAGAGGCACTGTCCCCGATGTCCACGCAACGTTGTAGAGGCGTGTCAGCCATGACAGCCCCACAACATCCAGAGCCTTTAAGAACTCTGGGCGGATCTCACCCACCCCCGGGGCCTTGCCACCGAGGAGTTTTTTAACTACCTCAGTGACTTCGACCCCAGAGATTGGAGAATCCGCCTCAGAGTCTCCAGGCCCTGCTTCCTCAATGGAAGGCGTGTAGGTGGAATTGAGGAGGTCTTCGAAGTATTCTCCCCACCGACTCACGACGTCCCGAGTCGAGGTCAGCAGCACGCCATCCCCACTGTAAACAGTGTTGACGTTGCACTGCTTCCCCCTCCTGAGACGCCGGATGGTGGACCAGAATTTCCTCGAAGCCGTCCGAAAGTCATTCTCCATGGCCTCACCGAACTCCTCCCACGCCCGGGTTTTTGCCTCAGCAACCGCCGAAGCCGCGTTCCGCTTGGCCATCCGGTACCTGTCAGCTGCCTCCGGAGTCCCGCAGGCCAAAACGGCCCGATAGGACTCCTTCTTCAGCTTGACGGCATCCCTTACCGCCGGTGTCCACCAGCGGGTTCGGGGGTTGCCGCCACGACAGGCACCGACGACCTTACGGCCACATCTCCGGTCGGCCGCCTCAACAATGGAGGCACGGAACATGGTCCACTCAGACTCAATGTCCCCCGCCTCCCCCGGGACGTGGGAAAAGCTCTGCCGGAGGTGGGAGTTGAAGCTCTTCCTGACAGGAGATTCTGCCAGACGTTCCCAGCAGACCCTCACAGAGCGTTTGGGTCTGCCAGGTCGGACCGGCATCTTCCCCACCATCGGAGCCAACCCACCACCAGGTGGTGATCAGTTGACAGCTCCGCCCCTCTCTTCACCCGAGTGTCCAAAACATGCGGCCGCAAATCCGATGACACGACTACAAAGTCGATCATCGAACTGCGGCCTAGGGTGTCCTGGTGCCAAGTGCACACATGGACACCCTTATGTTTGAACATGGTGTTCATTATTGAAAATCCGTGTCGAGCACAGAAGTCCAACAATAGAACACCGCTCGGGTTCAGATCAGGGGGGCCGTTCCTCCCAATCACGCCCTTCCAGGTCTCACTGTCATTGCCCACGTGAGCATTGAAGTCACCCAGTAGAACGATAGAGTCCCCAGAAGGAGCGTTCTCCAGCACTTCCTCCAGGGACCCCAAGAAGGGTGGGTACTCTGAGCTGCTGTTTGGTGCATAGACACAAACAACAGTCAGGACCCGTCCCCCCACCCGAAGGCGGAGGGAGGCTACCCTCTCGTTCACCGGGGTGAACCCCAATGTGCAGGCGCCCAGCCGGGGGGCAATAAGTATACCCACACCTGCTCGACGCCTCTCACCGTGGGCAACTCCAGAGTGGAAGAGAGTCCAGCCCCTCTCGAGAGGGCTTGTACCGGAACCCAAACTGTGTGTGGAGGCTAGTCCGACTATATCTAGTCGGAATCTTTCTGCCTCGCACACCAGCTCGGGTTCCTTTCCAGCCAGAGAGGTGACATTCCATGTCCCAAGAGCCAGCTTCTGCAGCCGGGGATCAGACCGCCAAGGTCCCCGCCTTTGGCTGCCGCCCAGCTCACATTGCACCCGACCCCTTCGGCCCCTCCCACAGGTGGTGAGCCCATGGGAAGGGGGACCCACGTTTCCATTTCGGGCTATGCCCGGCCGGGCCCCGTTTTCTACCTCTTTTCCTTCACTGAGCACTTCTTCTGCGTTACCCTTTTTTGTATGGATGGATGGATCCTATGAAAGGGTTTCTGGTTTAATATTTCTAAGTTTAAGTATACAGGTAGGTCTTACATTATTCCTTTTCACTGGTAGGCAGTGTAGGGACGGTATTACAGAAACATTATACATACATTATTTTTATACACTGCCTGGCTATGACAAGACAATGGCCTAGGTCAGGAGTCGGGAACCTATGGCTTGCGAGTCAATATGGCTCTTTTGGCGACGGTAAAAAT